>NW_017308894.1:56057-65777 GCF_000935625.1 Nanorana parkeri | reverse complement strand
CCCCCCCCCCCCCCCCCCCCCCGGCTTGGGAGGGGGGCCCAAGATAAAATGTTGCACCAGGGCCCTTTGGTTATTAGGTCCGCCACTGGATGGACTATAATCTCAGGTTTAGTTTAGTTCTCACTATAATCTCAGGTTTAGTTTAGTTCTCACGGGAGCAAGCTTAGACTCCTTGCATGCTTATACTTCTGTGCACTTCAAGAGACTGCTTTTGTTTCATCATTCATGTGCATGTCATTCTCTTGCACCAGGGCACTTGTCAGAGGTGCCTGCATCTATGGGCCAGTGTATCCAGAACCTGATTGCTGTAAAAAAAAAAATCCTACTCTGTGAGAAGTAAATTCTGAACCTCAGCAGTGTAACAGACTTTGGAAACAGTATTCCTTGCACCTCATTGCTGCAACTGTCCCATGTCCTTTGAGCCTGCACATCCCGAACCCCTGTGCTACAAGTGACTCTTTCTACTGCTACCTGCTTTCACAGGTATCCTGTAGCCTTTGCAGTATTCAGTCAGCTGTGCCTGCATGGGTGTGTTGGGGAACCAAAACCTGGGAGGTGTCCTGCAATGAAGCCTATCTTCCCTCAGATAGACCTCTGAAGAATACCAGGTGCTCCTTAGACCCCATGCCTCTATTACACCATTACCAATCAGGCAGACATCCTGATCCCTACTCTTCCTGTCTCCGGAGCCTCTGGAGTCATTCTATCTTCTCCCTGGCAGCCTCAGAAACCCTAGTGTAATCCTTCCCACTGAGTATAATCCCCTGATTGTGACACCAGGGAATTGATTTTATGCTGCACCAAGGCAACGTCACTCTTCTCCAGAAGGGTCCTCTTGCAATAGCTGACATGATATTCAGGTATGGAAATGCTAAGACAGCTAACAAACATGCACTGTCTATAGTGACAGCTATCGAGGAGGAGTGATGTCACCTAGGCACACTGTAAATCACCTCCCCAGGATCTCCTTGATTCCTGGACAGTACATGATGTGCACATGCACTGTTTAACTATGGAAAGTCAAAATACAGAATGTTCTATGAGAGTGATGCGGACAGGAGCACGCAAAACTTAATGCTTTCGAGGTAGATTTACATTTTATTTTACATGCATATGGGGACTTTATTTCTTTAACACCTTCAAATTTGTTTTTACACATCACACAGTCAAGGTGAGGTATAATATGCAGTCCCAAAGAAAAAAAGAATACAATCTAATAGAAAAGAACACAGTTAGCCTACCACAAACACTTGCTGTTTCTTTTCATTTGCCTAAGGGTTCCTCAAATAACTTCATACATATTCTCAGGTATAATGAATTCCTCTCTGGACCACTGTAATTTTTTTTATCACAGAAATAGGAAGGATAGTTAATTTTGACACAAATCTTTTGTTTGACTTTTTAACTTTTCCCACAAGAGTGCTATTATATGACAGCTGCTTGAAGTTAAGAAGAATTGCTCATCTGTGCGCACTAGTTAAGTTGCCAATACAAGAAGTCTCGCCATTATATCCTGCTTCTTCTCTTACTTGCAGCAAGCTTCAGGCCACATGTCCCCCCTGTACAGAGCATTCAGCTCCTCATTTTCAGATAACGAACACTATCTTACAGTTCAGTATCGTACATGCCTGGGAACTCACACATGCCACTAATTCCTGTATTATTATCTCACTTGCAAGAAATAAAGCCATACTTCAGCTATTTACCTAGGCTAGTCAATCTAGTAATAATGGAGGTACCCTCATCTGAGGAGAGACAAATTGTGTCTACAAAGTGAATACTTTACTGGGTTATATTTATATTTCCAGCAATGCAAAATTCCAGTAGTATCTGCTAAGCACTGTATTGACTAAGCACTTGTATCTAAAATGACAGCATAACACAACTCTTTAGTCATATAAAAACAAAACAACATTCTTCTACAAATGGCCAAAACTGAAGAAGAAGACACCCCCACCCCCCCATAAATTTAAATAGGGTTCACCTCAAAGTGACTGCAAACTACACAGATTCGCTCATGCCTGTTTCTATTCTGTCTGACATCTATCAAATATACAAATGTAAGTTGGGGACCAATTTTAAACATTAGGTTATTGTTTTCTGAGAAAAAAATGTTTTATTTATAAGACGCAGCAAATGTCCCAGCTGTACTATAATGCTTCTACTATAAGCATCCCCCAGCTCAATTTTTTCCCCAATTTGTCAGGAAATGCTGCCTGCCAACTGGTCTTGGTAGCGACATTCCCTGTTACACCAGCCAGGCTATCCATGAGCTTGCTGACCAGTCTCCTCGACACACCCCCTTCTTCCTTGACTATTCCTGCAGAGTGCACTTATGTGATGTATGTTGTCCTGCAGACTCCTCTTCTGTGTACTGCTAGAATAAGTAGATCTTAAAGCTGGGTGATGAGTTCATTTAGACTTCAAATATTTCTTTTTCCATTACAGGAGCAACGTAATTGCTAGGCAATTATAGATAAACTCTATAGAGAGGTGGGAGAAGGTTCACAGAAAAAAAGACCTATCTGGAGGTGGGTTTTAAGGGTATAAGTTATAGCGAGGGATAGGGTTAAGTGTTAAAATTGATAAAAGTTAATTTAAGGGTATGGTAGACGTATAACTTGTAAGTATCAGATTAAAGTGTATCTAAACCCAAAAGCAATTATGTAATATATTGTAGCTTACCAATTCTTACATTTTACATTTGCATTTATTTAGGGAATTTATTAGTAAAACCATTGAATACTGACAATAGTGCTGGAGTTAGCTGGAGTTTAAATTAATTTGTTAGTCAAGTCCACTTATACCTGCATGCCTGTCCGCTCATATTCGGCTGAACGGATAAGCACAGAGCCGTTTTAAACAGAGAATACAATGCACTTTAATGTGCATCGTTCAGACCATTGCGGGGAACAAGCAACACGAAACCATGTGGCCCCAAAATAGTACAAGCATGATAACCTGGCGTATTCCGCACGTTCATGGCTACTTAATAGCCGCAAAGTAGTGGCATCCGAGCGGATTTTAAATATTAAAATTTTTGTCCTGCACAGTCTTCCGCAAGGAAAACCGTGCAGGGAATGCAAACCCTATATGTTAATAGAGCCTTTATCTGCTATTCTATCTAAAGCTCCATTTGCATGTAGCGTTTGCGTTTCCCGCGCAGTTTTCCACGTGGAAGATTCCGTGGCATCGCAAACACTAAAACCTTTAATCCGCATGGATTCCGCTAATTTGTGGCTATTATCAAGCCATGAATGTGTGGAATCCATCAAAAAATCGCACTTGAACCATTTTGTTTGGCCGCGTGGTTTCGTACCAAATGGATTCCGCAAAAGTCTGAACAATGCATATTAAATTGCATGCATCCCACTGCTCCTGTGTGAATGGAGCCTAACACTACCCTCCCCACAGGGTGACAATATAGCTGTCCAAGGGTGGCTATGTTATTCATCCATATAGATGAGACACCATAAGACAGGGTGTGTGTTACTGTCCAGATTACAAGGTGAAACTAAAGGAAAAAAGCATAAAAAAGAAAACTAATGCAGACACCACATTTAAGGATTGGTAGTTACAATATATTACATTTTTTTTCTGGGTTTTGGTATGCTTTAAGAGTTAAATGTTGACAACACAGAATATGGGGATAACACAGAAACTAAGATGCCTGAAGGAAAAATTGATAATTATCTGTGGCATAAAGGCAAATGCACATCCATTTTAGTTATTTTACTCATCACTCTGATCACCCTCCAAATCAAACACACCCTGATGTTGCATGGAGTGACCCCACTAATTACGCATGTAAGTTCAGCAAAGAAGGTCACTTCTATCAGTATTGTCTTCAACTCGATCAAGAAAATTCTGTCAAAAGTAAACAATACTCCTATTGTTCACCAGTCAGGCCAAAAAATAACGAATTGAGTGGCTTTAAATCTCATATCAAACCCATACAATATATGACCTACTTTTGTGAAAGCAGATCAGTCAACTAATACGTAGCTTCATATAAAGGTATTTTAAATGCAAGGATATAATATGAACATCAAATAATAGGTTAAATGCTTTAAATAAAAGTTTATTACAAGCCATACTTTGTTTTTAGTCTTGGATGGAGTAGCAAAGAGATAGAACCCTTGATGGGTTTTTATTGAAGCCTGTGTCACCACTGGGCATATTTGCACTCCCTATTTATCCTTCTGACCATTATTAGCTAGACAGAAAGTGAAAAGAAATGTAAAACGTTACAGTTGTCACAAGAAAGCCTTATGCCTGTGGACGCATAATGCTGTGTAACATTGTGGGTGTATTTCAGCACCAGCTATACACAGCCACGTACCACCACCCTTATTAGTAAATAGGTGTGGGTAGCTACATGTAGTTTATGACTGTGTTGTAGGTTGTACACCCATAGCATGCATGAGTTTAGAAAGTAGCTGCATAAATGGGTGTCCAGCCGCCTACACCCATGCACTACTATGGGCAACTGTACACAGCAGCTGTGTATCCCAGGTGTGCAAATACACTCACAATTCACATTACAAGCATACCCTGGAACGTTATGGAATTCACCTGGAAATGCTGGCATTTTGTACTGGTTGCTGGGTTAATTCCATAATCAGGCAACTCTCTGGAATCCTCTGAGCTGCAGCCTGGGTGACTCGGGAGAAAGATGACTCACACACACACTGCAGCTCAGAGGATTCTGGAGTGTTGCTAATGCACAGGGTTGGATTTACCATTAGAAAGAGTAGGCACATGCCTATAGGTACCCTTCATAGAGGTGCACTGTGCAGAAACCTACTCTGCTTAATTCCTGTTGTGTCAAGATACATCACTAGAATTAGCAAGGAGGGTGCATTCTGCAAAAATTGCACCCTCCTTCCCCAAGACCAGTGGCACCAACAGGAACAAATGCAGGGGAAGGACCCCGGCGCTGTGTAAGGCTGATACGGCAGGCACTGCGGTCCTTCTCTGCATATGTGAAAGCCGGCGGGTCCTTCAGCAGGTAAGGGCACTCAGGCTAACAGATTTCCATTCATGCCTACAGGCACCCAGAATGGAAATAGAGCCCTGCTAATGCACTGACTGGCTGCCTTGGCAGGGGGAAGGAGGAGAGGCATGCTATGTGCAATCATGGCAGTACAGAGGAAGATGGGCAGTTGAAAGTCTCTTGGAGTCTTTCTGGTCAGAGTGAGCACCACCAGCAGGAAGGTAAGAGCTTAGCAGGTCCACACTGACTGTGCACCTGGCTGTCGTGTATCTTATGTATTCTTAAAAGCTTTCTCACTTTAAAGCATTTTTTTCACAAACTTGACAGTTCAGTTAAAAGAAAACATATGAACTTAGAGCAGGACAAAACTGATACTATTTTTTTAACAGACCCATTTGAGCTTTTAGCCAAAATTCATATTAGCCCATTATGGTAGACTTACCTTCCAAACCGCTGCACTCCTCCCTCACCAGTGCTTCCATCTTCCCCCGTCTTCTTCGGGTTCCATTTCTTCAACTGCTTGGCTGAGTCCCAAAAGTGTAACTCCTGCACATGTGCAAGGATTTTCTTCATCTAGGAATGCTGAGCTTGTGCACTAAGTTGGGCATGAGCAGCCCAGTGTGCAGGGGGAAAAAACTGCTGGCAGGCAGCAATTGGCTTTTATACCAGAAGTGACTTACACAGTGGAACGTGGAATTTATGTATAAACATTTAAGGGCTCATTTATGTAATTGTATTGTGGTAGCATACATGTTACTGTAGCATGCAATTCATTTTAAATGGCATCCTGTGACAGATTGTACTGGCCACGGGGTGAAGTAATTGCTGGCTGATAATAGGCAGTCATATACAGAATAGGTTAACTCACCTAAACAGGGTGTATTCAGTAGGTTTTAAAAGGAGAGAGAGAGAAAGAGAAAAGAGAAAAGAGAAAAGAGAAAAGAGAGAGAGAGACCTCCAAGAAGGGTTGACACCTTTTCTTCAAGTGAAACCTGAGCACTCTAGAGCCTCTGGTGGCGAGTAACTCTTAAGGTCTGGCTAGTAGCTCAGGACTTGAAATTTTGAGCCCTGATAGAGGAGAGAGTGGGAAGAGGCAGCCAGGGGAGGGAGTAAGGAGACCTGGCATTACAAATCCCAGCAATACATTACACAGCATTACAAAATAATATGAAGCTACATTTTCTCTGTGTTGTTCCAGGGTGGCACCCTGATGTCCCAGGTGGCCTGTGTGGGCTTTCACCAGGGCTGTGCTTGCTCTCAGCTTGACTCCATGGGTTCTCAGGTGGATTCTGCTAGCTCTCAGGTGGGCTGTGCTGGCTCTCAGAAGGATGTGTGGGTTCTCAGGTAGGTTGTGCGGGCTATCGGGTGGCATGTGCAGACTCTCAGTTTGGCTTTTTAGACTCTCAGGTGGCTGTGCGGGCTCTCAGGTGGGCTATCGAGACTCTCAGGTTGGCTGTGCAGACTCTCAGGTGGGCTGTCTAGACTCTCAGTTTGGCTGTGCAGACTCTCAGGTGGGCTGTCTAGACTCTCAGGTTGGCTGTGCAGACTCTCAGGTGGGCTGTTGGGCTCTCAGGTGGGCTATGTGGGCTCTCAAGTGGGCTATGCAGACTCTCAGGTAGGTTATGTGCACTCTCAGATGGCTATGCTCACTCTCTGGTGGGCTATGCTTGCTCTCAGGTTTGCCAAGCAGGCTCTCAGGTGGCTATGTGGACTCTCAGGTAGGCTAATCTGGCTCTAAGGTGGGCTATGCGGGTGTGCATGTGGCTGTGTGGGGTCTCAGGTGGGCTATACAGGCTTTACTGTTCAGGCTTTGCGGGAAGTTTGGAGGTCTCACCAGGGTCGGGAGGCGTGCCACATGCTTTCAGGAAGGAGCTGGAGGAGGAGATGTGCGGTAAAAGTGTCTGTTTACAGGCGCCTGCGGCTCACAGGAAGTGATGCGGCTGCTTGAGGTGCACGCTTGCTGGAGACCTCAGGCAGCCACATCTGTCAAAAAATTTAAAGTGCCAGTATCAGTTGGCCTGACACAAGACTCCAAAACCAGACTGTGAATCCCAGGTGGGTGTCAACCCTACCTCCAAGGCTGCTGCACTAAAGGTATACTGAGACCTGAGGAAATGTCCTGTTTGTTTAGCAGGTGTTTAATCAGTGAGGGTGAAAATATATGTTCTATGTTTAGGTAGATCTCTTAGAGAGATAAGCTTTTTGTTTATATGTTTCTTTTGTTATCAGCTGGCATGAGAAGACTCTGAGAAGTGCTTTTTGTGAAGACTTTGTCACTAACTGAGTACAATAAACTTCCCTGCTAAGGACTTTTGGACTGCAGCCTCTACAAGTTTATCGGCTTACTTTGACTGCATTGAGACACGGTGTTACCCAAGAGTAGTCACACACTGTTACACACCCCAACACTAAGGGTATGCAAATGCATAGTGCCACACTGCAATGCAACATAGTGCATTGCAATGCATTAACAATTTTGTGTCACATCCGAATTCCATTACCTTTTGGGGTATTGGCAGCCATTATTTTTAATGGGCAGGTCTAACATAACGCACATAAACACACAAAATATTGCACATTAATGCATCACAAAAATGCCCCTAATCAAACTAGAAAGGCTCTTTAACGTTTTACTGCTATTTCCTAAAAAGCTGCTCTATATGGTATTATTTTAATGTATTCTTAACTGAGAACATGCCATGGAAATACATTATAGCAGGAAAGAAGATAACTGTACTATATACATTCTGTTTTGTTCGGTACAAGTCTGACAGTGTTACCAAATCACACCAAGAATATTTTGAAGAACAGCAAAAATGACATTCAAATCTCAAATGAACTGCAGGGGTGAATTTGACTCACTGTAAGCAAGCAGTAAATTAATTCAGAAATGCTTCTGGCACACACAGAGGATAACAGACAGGATTAAACAGGGTCTGAATATACACAGCACATTGTGAAATACTCAGACTGAGGGAGGCCAACTGTCCTTAGTTATCCTTCACCAATTCAAGGTTTTTATCTCATTGCAGCCCAGTGTACTCTCTCTTCACATTATTAAATATTAATATTACCCAGTTGCCTGTTTGCTTTTATCTCTGTCTCTCATCTTTACATTGTATCAATATCCTCCTGCATCACGTACTGAACGGGTGTTTTCACAATGAAAAAGAAAGTTCTGCACTGTAACAAAAATAGAAATAAAAAATACAATGTGGCTAATAATAAATAACATATCAATGATAATGAATATATAATAATGATTTAGATATTGAGCCTGAAATATGTTTTGCTATGCACATGCATGCTGCACAGCAGGTATCTCCAGACTACAGAAGAACAGTCTTATACAAGACAGAAAAGTTAAAGCTCTAAATCCCAGGTGGATATAAAAAACACAAATTATTGCAGGTATGAAGTCACTGAAAAATACTGGGGGGAATTTATCAAAACTGGAGCAGACAAAATCTTAAGCAGCTGTGCATGGCAACCAATCAGCTTCTCTCTTCAGTTTGTTCAGATTTGAAAATGAAAGTGAGAAGCTGATTGGTTGCTGTGTACATTGCTCCAGTTTTGGACTGCTCCAGTCTTGATAAATTCCCTGCACTGTGTTTAAAAAATATATTATAAGTGCAAGTACTTAAATTTGACTTGGTATAAACATCTGCAAATCCCCTGTACAGAAGAGCTCAATTTGTGTGAGGGACAGCACTAGGAGCCATTTAGGTGTGCTGCTAGCACATATGCTGACAAGGAACAGGTTGACAGGAGGAAAGGGTGGAGTAGGCTGAGGTATGAACTCATCAGTGTTCTGCTGATACTATATTTGCTTTGCATATTTATTTGTTTGCCTGGAGTTAATCTTTAAAGCATAAGCCCACTTTTGCTGAGAAAAGAAAATCAATCCTGTCTAGGCTATCTATGAACAAACCTTGTTGCAGATTCCTACTTTTTTCAGAAGAAATTGGTGCTTGTTACACTGTGTCCTTTCCAGAGTGCTTCCTGAATGAGATGGTCAGCCTTCATTATAATCACCTGGTACACTCTTAGTGTTCTAATAAGGAAAGCTACAGTGTCGCCATCCCTTTAGTAGACAAACCTCCTTTTGCAGTGGATGCATACATTTTCAATTGCATCTTAGTGTCAGTGACTTCTGAGAAAATCAATCAGCTAATTACAGGAAATTGCATTTCTAGGGGCGTTCCATACACCAAGCAGGTTGCCATGCTGCATGGAATATTTGGACAATTTTTTAAATTTACAGTGGCCGATCATCAAAAAAGAAAGACAGTTTTACAAAAGGGCTTGTGCAGCAAATTAAAAGGCTACATTAGTTTTTTTATGAAAGTGGTTTTCCTTTAATTCATTGAGAAGTATGAGTTGTTTAAAACAGGTTTCTGATTTGGCAGCCATTGTATGTATTATTATAATTGTCTCCCGTACTGCACTGTATTTAAGATGAGATTTATATTTACACAATAACAGAATAACTATCAAATACAGGTTTTTATCATGTCCTGGTGTCATTTTCAGGCAGAGCTGCTAAAGGTGGATTTATAAGCAATTTGCCCACAGGTGTACACAAATCCAGTTTTTCAAGTTTTCAGAAAAGCATCAAGAATATAAAAGGAAAATATATCCTGCTTTTTTCAGACTGGATGATAAACTCACATGTAAATTTGCCATTCTACCTTTTCTAGTTTATAGTAGTTAAGCAGGGAAAG
>NW_017308894.1:43461-56030 GCF_000935625.1 Nanorana parkeri | reverse complement strand
GTGGGGTTAGTACTATAAATAGAGAAAGCTATGGTACAACATTTAGCTTGCAGCTATACATGCAGCTATTCATGGCATAGCTAGGCTAAATAGGATTCAGACTGAGGCAACCTACATTGCAAAAATAGATGACACAGGGATTATATAATATTCACTTACAGCAGGTGATACTGAAAACTACTGGGAGCACAGGTACATACGCTGATTGTTACTAGGGATGAGACAATCAGCCTGGGTTCTATTTAGTGGGCATGGGGTGGAATCTTGAAAATCAATTCTGGCCATTTTCAAAGAGAGTAGACAAGAGATTGTCAAACAAAGGACATGGGGAGCTGGGCACTGCCATGGGGAACACTACAAAAAAGTACCAGGAAGAGGGTTTGTCTTGATATAGTTTCAAGGGTGATATTGGAAAAACACCAAACCTTTCCATTATATGTGTGGGAGGTGCCTTTAAGCTCTATGTGGTGTTACAGAACAGTACAATTCTCAAGGACATCATCAGCAACACCGCATTCTTGGATCACTTGATTTGCATTTGTAATAAAAAAATTTACTTTTACATTATTGCTTGACTTTACTATAGCAGCAATAGCACCACAAACGTATTAATTATTATAACTAGGAAAACAATTGTTCTTAGGTAGTTTTGGATGCAAAATTTTTTAACCAGCAGTAACAGGCACAAATTGACTGGTGGGAATAGCAGCCATAACAGATGTCAAAAACTGTAGGAAATTGTACTCTTAACAAAAAAAATTAAGCTTAACCCCTAATGATACCGATTGGCAGCAAAAGGTTCATACTCATTGCCATAACAAGGTCTGCGAGCAGCCAAGATTTAAAGGCTAAAGTGCACCCACCCTCTGTGAGCTGCAAATTAGTTCAGCAGCATAGGTTGCAGGTCCTGCCCTTTTTGCATCCCCTTCCCTCCTGCTGAAGAGCCTACCTCTTTGTCCTGCTCTGCCTGCACTCCTCCTCATTGCCTTACACCCTCACTCCTCCATAAGATTCATCATCTGCATCTACTGCAACTCCTGCAATCTCAAATGATAGGGAAAACACTGCCACTCTGTTTTTGCAGCAGGTATGTTTGGGGGACAGGAGCCTAACTGGGTCAAAGGCTCTGGGAGCCCTTCAGGGACAGGCAGGCCAAGAGGTGGCAGAGCAGGTTGTGTGTGACATGCCCTTCAGCTGGAAAAGGTCACACACACATCTTTGCTAGCAGTTGGTACAACATGTTGGTACAGAAATGTCTGGTTAGGTACCTTGGCTTTCAGAATGTTCTGCGACAGGCCAGGATAGCCACTTTAGGGGGCCATACCCATTGAGTTTGGCACATAAGAAAACCCCTATGACTGGTCTTTCTTAGCTACCTGACCACAGTTTAGAGTCCAGGAAGGGCCCATTTTCTCAAATGGCAAACAACATGAATTCAAGTAGAACTTCTGGATGATAAAAACTAGAGGTGCACCGAAATGGAAATTTTATTTTATGTACACACACTCAGCGATCACTGATCACTGAGTGTGTGTACCTTGCTTTTCTCTCTTCATTAGGCTCATTCTGAGCCTAATGAAGGGGACCCCCTGCGGCCCCGAAAGCGCTTGTGTATTGGATGGCAATGTGCCATTAAAATGGATCATTGACTAACAAAAACTGGTGTGCTGGTGACATTATTGCTTTATTCTGTGATTCACACGGTGCCTTCCGTGGTCACTACAAGCACCCACCCAGCTTGGGGTTACTCTGGTTAGGAGTGCAGCAAGACATCCTGTTTTTGCTTTTCTCTCTGACACGCTGTCACGGGAGGCTGATCAAGCGGTGTAGGGAGGAAAGCCCAGCCTCCTGTGACAGCCCTGTCTCCTCCCCCACACTGCTCTGCCGGACGGTGATAGGCGGCTGAGCGGTGGGGGAGGAGAGAGACGCCGGCCGCTCACAGCGCTCTCGTCCTGCTGCGCTCGGCCGACTGTCACTTTCTTTTCTCTCCACTGGAACACAGAGCAGCGCCCAGCGGGGAGGAAAGAAACTAGGGATGCGCCGATGTATCATTTGTGCCATTCGAAGTGCCATTTTCGGCCGATATGTTTCGGCGCAGATACATCCCTAATAAAAACCAGAAGTTCATGCCTAATTTTCACATAATAAAAAGGTGTAGGGGCATAGAATTGTTATGCAAAGCACTGCTTTAATATGAAATGTCCTGGAGCGTATTAAAAGTAGGCAGTAGAAATGCCTGAAATAGGTGAAAACTAGGGTAAAGGTTAATCCCTAGTCTAGAATGTCACCTGGAAATATTTACTTTTGTCAATTATGTAATAATTTTGTTCATATAGTTTCAAATAGGCAACTGCTATAGCAGATTACAGGCTTGTTCTGTGATCTGCGTGTAATGTTTTTCTGCAGAAAAGCTGTAAAGTGAACACAAGCCATCATTTTAAAGATTCTTTCTTAAGCCATAGTTAATACTAAATAGCTCTGATTAACTCCATCTTCCCCTTTTGTTTCTTAGGTTTTTTTTAACAACTT
Organism: Nanorana parkeri; assembly: GCF_000935625.1. NCBI lineage: Eukaryota > Metazoa > Chordata > Amphibia > Anura > Dicroglossidae > Nanorana > Nanorana parkeri. The sequence continues at coordinate 53,501 of NW_017308894.1, read as the reverse complement.
TTTTTCACTGTTGTTAAATAAGCAGTGTTTATTTTTGTAATCAACTTGAAAAAGTAGGCATGAATTTATACCAAATGCAACAGATTTGACTCTGCCATGATGTTTGCTAGAATGTTTGTAATATGTATGTCTGATATGGAGATTATAAGAGTAGGTCAGAGAGAATTTATACACTGTCAAAGAGCAGTGGGGATTCCTGTCAAAACTATCCCTGTTGTAAAATTACCTTTAAGACAATAAATTATAATAACTGTAAATATGTTCTTCTCTACATGTTATATGAACATGAACACATTGCACATAGTACCCACAGATTATTATCAGTTATACAAAGACATTTGTGCTATGCAATCCCCTGCTATTTCAAACAGAAATCACTTTGCACCATACAGGTACAGATGAAACATTCTTATCACTTGATAGATGGGATGGCAGAAAAATAATTTACGTTGTCATTTACTAGCTCTTTTTATCTCCCCGAACTGTCAAGATATGTAAATCTTATAGTACACGTGACAGATTTAAGTGCAATGCATTAAAAATGCATTGCAAAATATAAAAAGGTAGGATATTTTACTTTAAACGGTTACATCTCTCTCCCTAAAGGTGTCCATACACCTGCCGATTATCGTAAGATGGGCAGATCGTATGACATTTTAATGACCTTACAACCATCACACAACGAAAGTTGTGCGATGGTTGTAAGGTGTGTGGCCAGCTTATGAAACACAACAGGTCTCTCCATTACAATAGCTAGAAGTAAAAAATATTTAGAGATGCAACAAAAACCCCTAACATAACACTGACGGAGCTGCAAGGATCCACAGCAGATATGGGAGTATCTGTCTATAGAACAACGGTAAGCCATGTGGAGCTTTATGAAAGAGTGGCCACAAAAAAAGCCATTGCTATAAGAAAAAAATAAGAATACACATTTGCAACAAAAACGACAGAGACCTGCCCCAATGTTCATCTCTTTTGTAGATAAATTTTGCTCTCCACAACAGGCCAAGTCAGTGCATTATGTCCCCATAAACTTGAACGTGGCTGTACAGCAAGGATCCCCAGTCTTAGTACATGGTCTAATTTAAGACCTTTGGGAGGTAGGTAGGTGCGGCCAGCGTGGAAGTGAATTTATTTGCAAAACAAACAGTAAACAATTGAAATATGCAAAATATGTTAACTCTTTTCTTGTTCAAATATTTTTGAACAGCAAGGATCCCCAGTCTTAGTACATGGTCTTATTTAAGACCATTGGGAGGTAGGTAGGTGCGGCCAGCGTGGAAGTGAATTTTTTTGCAAAACAAACAGTAAACAATTGAAATATGCAAAATATGTTAACTGTTTTCCTGTTCAAATATTTTAAAATAGGTTCAGCCATTATTATAGATCACACACACCTCTGTCACACCGCATAATCAAGAGAATAGTCCTACTTTCTCTATTATATTTTTAATGTTGTCACCTCCCTGCACTATCCTTATGACTTGACAATGAAGAAGCAGCACATGGCTGAGGTCATACATTGCTATAAGAAAAAAATAAGAATACACATTTGGAGTTTGCCAAACAGCATGTGGCGGACTCCCCAAACACATGAAAGGAGTTTCCCTGGTTAAATGAGACTAACATTTAGCTTTTTAGCCAATATGGGAAATGCTATGCGTGGTGTAAATTTAACACTTGCCATTACCCTGAGAACATATCCCCACAATGAAGCATGGTAGTGGCATCATGCTCTGGAGATGATTTTCATTGGAAAGAACTGGAAAACTGGTCAGTATTGAATGAAAAATTGATAGCACTAAATACAGGGCATTTCTTGAAGAAGACTTTTTTTCAGTCTGCCACAGATTTGTGACTGAGACAGGTGGTTCATCTTCGGACAGGACAATGATCCTAGACATACTGCTAAATATACACTGGGGTGGTTTAAAGGGAAATATGTAAATGTCTTGGAATGGCCCAAACATAGCCCAGACCTAAATTCAATTTAGAATCTGTGGTATGAGTAAAAGATTGCTCTGTATGAATTAACAGAATCAAACAAGAAGAAGCTGGAACTGGTTTGAGTTGAAAAATGGGCAAACATCCAAATGGCTAGATGTGCTAAGGTAATAAAGACTTATCTCAAAAGACCTGCAGCTATAATAGCAGCAAATGGTGGCTCTACCAAGTATTGACTTTTGGGGGTGAATTTTTTATGCACTCAGGATTTCTGTTTTTTGTCTTAATTATTGTTTGTGTCACAATTAAAATGATTTGGCACCTAGAAAGTGGTAGGCATGTTGTGTACATCACATAACCCCCCAACAATCAATTTTAATTCCAGGTTGTAATGCAATAAAACATGAAAAACACTAAGGGGGTGAATACTTCTGCAAGGCACTTTGTATGTCATCAATTCAAATGTCATGTATAATATACTAGTCATCCTTTCTGAGAGGTAAAGCTTGCTGTATATATCACTGTTTTGCTTACCTCTGAGAGCTGTGATCTGGTGTTTTTGATCTGTATTTAAACATAAATGCAATGATTTTTTTTTTAAACATTTTTTTTATTATTTCGCCTTAAGCATCTGTTACAGTACAGTGTAGTACAGAGCATATCAAATACAAAAGTGTGTATAATGCATTTGCCATATGGAACTCGTCCATGTGCAAGAACATAATATTCATATCTTATAGTTACACAAGTAGTGAGATATCAGTAGCTCTGACTGGGCTTGCTTGGGTTGAGGTACACACACAGTCAATAATAGAGATAAAAAAAAACCTCAAACATGAGAGTAAGAGAAAAGGAACAAAAGAACATAAAATAAAAAATAAACTATAAAAAGCAAAAACATAACCAATACCATACATGTTACGATACATCACATAATTGCGTAATTGCGCAACCCCTGTCTCACTGGAGCAGTTTACGGGACGGGGCAATAGCACATCAAGCTGTGGGTGGTACGAGAATGCCATTCCATCCCATTGGTTAGTTAATGTGCATGTCCCTCCCTCCACACCAGTGTTGACCTAAGAGATAGGTAGCCGTGTCTATCCCCCCCTCCCCCACCCGCATACCTCCAGGTGTACCCCCTTTGAGAAGAGAGCGTTCAGTTATTTTGGGATATTCAGGTTCTGTAGCAGGTAATGTTTGCTATACTGAAAGGGAGATAAGATATTTTTTTGAGCAGAAGGCGAGAGGACATGTGTAATAAATGGTTGCCATCTAGAGAGAAAGATTTTAGTTATATTCTCTTTTTCCAACTGTGCTTCTGCATTCAATTTCTCCTATAGGAGTAGGTGTTTGAGATCTTCCCTCAGTCTGTTAACAGTGGGAGGGTGCGCTGAAAGCCACTCTCTAATAATGCATCTCTTGGCTGCTATGAGGGCCAAGCCAATCCATTGTTTGCTGTATTTATCAAGTTTGGTAGATGAAGCTATGGGGGGTTCCCAGTAATTGAACAATAATAACACGGCATCCAATGGTATACTCTGCCCCATTACAGAAGATACGAATTGTAAGACTTGTTTCCAAAACCCCTGGATGTAAGAGCACGACCATAGGCAATGGAAGAGAGGTGCAGCTACCAATTTACACTTGGGACAATGATCCAGAAAGGCATTATCCCGACTCTTAGTATATTTTATTTGGAAAGCAAAGTATGCCCTGTGAATGATTTTGTACTGGGTTTCCCGCCATTGTTCATTACATACGGTTTTGCATAAGGATCGGTATCCGGTGAGCATTTTCTCGACTATATCGTCAGATGGGACATCCGCCCTCCACTTAGTCAGGTTAGAAGATTCCAAGGAGGAAACAACGGCATATCTCAGATGAGGATATATGTCGGTGATGGACACTTTAGTGTTTGGAAGGACTCTATCTATGGAAGGAGCTGGTAGTCTTTTATCAGAGAGGGGGCTTAATTTTCTAACATAGGCAGTGACCTGCATGTAATGTAGGAAGTCGGAGTTGTTAATCCCAAATTTGCTGCTGAATTCTGAGAATGATAACAATTTTCGGCCATCATCAGTGAAAAAGTGCGAGATTAGGGAAATCCCTTTTTGCTCCCACCGTAAGAAGGCGGAGTGTTCCCCTCCCTGAGGGAACGACGGGTTGCCCCTAAGGGGGAGGTGGCGCGTGAAGTAGGGACTTAATTTTAAATATTTGTGAGCTTCCCTCCATGCCACCACAGTGTCTCTTATCAGAATATGGGAGCGTAGTGTAGGAAGCATGGCAGAGAAGGGAATATGTAAGAGGGCAGGGAGAGTCCAAGGGGACACCATTGATGTTTCTAACAAAAAGTTGGAATAGTAAGAGGAGGAATGCAGCCAATCAAGAGAGTGTCGAAGTAGACAGCTCACGTTGTAAAGTCTAAGGTTGGGAAATGCCATACCTCCCCTATCTTTGGGTAAAAATAGTTTTTTTAGGGATATCCTGGACTTTTTCCCCTGCCAAATGAACATAGTGAAGTCTTTGTTAAGTGCATGTATGTCTTTGTGCTTCAGGAGTATCGGTAGAGTCTTCATGGGGTATAAGAGTATGGAGTAGTACTATATCGGGTTTCAATTTTTTAAGGTGGCGGAGGATTTTCATGCGTTTGGCCGGTGCCCGCAGGCCGTTAATATTCCAGGAGTCCACTCTCATGGCCATTTACCTTGGGATGCAGAGATTATCGTAAAATATATACATTTTAGGAGCAATAATACAGACCATGGAGTATCAACATATATAAGTACCGTATATACTGTAGCACATAGTAGGATAGTACACTCAGGGGTATTGCGTATGTCACATATGGGCCCTATTGAACAGCGTAGAAGCAATGTATGGTAGAACCAAGTAACAATAAAAATAATAGAAAGAAAAACCATCGGTTCAACCGAACCAAAACTTAAGTAAAAAAAAGATAGAAAAATCAAACGAACCAACAAGTTTTCAGTACGTGACTTCTCTTTTTTCCTGAAGAGCATAGCATGGTCGGTTGTGGCTCCGCTAAGCCAGGAGCACAACTATAACAAGCCTCAGCAGGCTGTACCTCTGCCTAGGTAAAAAGTGATCCATTGGGTAACATAAGTGGGGGATTAAGAGCAGCACTCTATGAGCAGTCAAAGACAGTACCTGCCTTCTCTCTTCCCCCCTTCCCCAGGTGACGGGGCCAGAGGAAATCAAGTAGATCTCACCTGGGTCCAAGATTTTGAACAAACCACCGCCGTGTTTCCGTGCGAAGCCTCGCAGGTCAGGGTGAGTCTGAAGGGGTCATTGGGAGACGAGGAAGTGTTTTCTTTGCTGGGGTGGTATGGTGTTGGGAACGAGGGGATCATGTGGTCTCGTACGGCTCAGCTGGGTCCATCAGCTGGTGTATATAGGCCGTCGCCTCTGCAGGGTCTTGGAAAGATTTTTGGGAGCCGTCTGCTGCTTGAAAGCGGAGAATGGCTGGGTATGCCAGGGTGAATCTTACTTTCCTTTGGAAAAGCATAGAGCAGATGCCGCTGAAGGCCTTGCGCTTCTTGGAGACTTCGGCGGAGTAGTCAGCAAACAGAAGGAGACGGTGGTCGTCGAGGGTGAGGTCTTTATTGCCACGGAAAGCTTGTAGAACCGCCATGCGGTCACTGTAGTCCAGGTAACGGACAATGACCGGTCGCGGCGATTTCCTTTCCGGGTTCAGAGGGCCCACCCGATGTGCGCGTTCCACTTTGCAGGTTGCATGGATCCCAAGGATATCAGGTATGTTGTGAGCGCAAATGCTCGCTAGTTGGGAAGGGTGATAGGATTCCGGGAGTCCGATGATGCGGAGATTGTTCCGCCTGGAACGATTCTCCAGATCCTCCACCCGCTCCATTAGATGCTGGATGTTATGCTGAGCAGCGGTTAGCAGGGAGGCCGCAGACTCGTTCCCTTCCTCTAGCTGAACGATGCAGTGCTCAGCCTCCGAGATCCTCTGTGCCTGATTGAGGAGATCGACCCGCAGAGCCTGGATGCCCTTGGACACTGCTTTAGCCACCGCATCCTGTATTGTAGGACGCAGTAGTTTGGCCACTTCTGCTGCTATCAAGCCATGCTCAGGGATTGATGTGCGATCCTCCTCAGAAGAAGGGCTGGCATATGGGAGAGTGTGCACCGCGGCCATCTTGGGAGGTGGTTGGGGCCTCCTGGGTCTCGTCGGTGTGGGTTTGCTCCGTGGTCCGTTGCGTTTTTTCGCCAGGAATTTATCCATGGATGATTTCAGAGGGAGTTCCAGCGGAGTCTACCCGGGGTGCAGATCGATATTCGGAGGGCTGAGGTAAGATTTTATATGCTGGTTAAGCCTGGCCGTGCGGGAGCTCTCGTCCTTGCGACCGCTACATCAGGCGCCGGAACCGGAAGTCCCAATGCAATGATTTTTAATGAATATAGAACTGTAATAAATTGACTCCACATCTTTTATAATGCATTTTTTTCTTCTTTGCATATTGTTAATAAAACGTAAAGTATGATTTTTTTAAATAGTTTACTGAAAATATTTTGGAAACAAATTTACAAATACTTGCTGTGTCACATTGTTTATGATTATCTTTCATTTACATATTTTTGGGCCATCTTTTCAAGGTTGAATCCAAACCCTTGCAGTTAGCAATGAACTTGGAAAATATATTACGATATTATTATTACTACTATCATCCTTTATTTATAAAGTACCTAGTTAATATGCCGCAAAGTACAGCAGATACTAAAGGTAAGTACATTAAAATGTACAAGAGGAGGAAAAGAAGACTGTTTCCAAATTAGCTAATACTGTGGGAGAGTATTTGGTAGACAATGAAAGGATATAGGGCAATGTGAGTTGGATGCAGGGTAGTAAATAGCTAGATTAGAAAACAAGGTAGACAGACAACTCTAAAATGGAGATTTTAGAGGAATTCTGTTGCTAGAATACAAATAAAATAAAACATTTCTCTGCAATGAAAAGTGTTAATATTTGCATCTGTCCCACTGCCCCCACCTCCAATCTTTGTTCTTTAGTAGAACTATGGTGGCGGAAGAATCTTCAGCATCCAGCACACTTGTGGTAGTATTGGATACTTGATACCCTGCTTGTGCTGTAGTTCCTCCCACCAACCCCAACATCACTACTGTGTCCTATAGTGACTTAAGGTGCCCATACACCTTACAATTTATCTGAAGATGTTCTGTGGTCAGATGGAAAAAGTTCAACAGATTGGCCCAGTTGGAGATTACTCCATCCACACAGTTAAGTGTAGATGGAGGAATCTGTTGCACCTTTTCCATCTGACCACAGAAAATCTGCAGATAAATTGTAAGGTATATGGCCAGCTGTAGAGACTGGCAGGGGAACTGCAGAGCACAGAGGGGAACCAGGAATCCAACATTCCCTGAAGTGCATTGAATGCTGAAGATTCTGCAAGCACTTCAATAGAGTGAAGATTGCTGTGCAGATAGGGGGAAGGTAAGAATTCATTATTTTTTTCTTGCAGAGAGACATTTTGTAATGTTGCTGTAAACATTGTATGTTGCTTTAAACATTTTAAAAGTAGAGCATCCATGTTTTATAGATATAAAAGGTGTGTTTTGATTTCTTTTAACAATAGTATTACAATTGCACACAATGTGCTTCTTACTAGAGAGAGGAGTGCCAATAATGACCCAACCTAGCTTGGTCCTTTGGACATAGGCACTGTTGTTACAATCACTAAATCATTCATGTATTGTGTGCACTTTTCAGATGTCTCTTCTCAGCAGTAGCATTGTTTAGCCATTGTTTTCAGTGGTGAAAGATAACCAATAAAATCAATGAAGAATAAATTACTTGCATTCCCTGGTGTAGGGATCTCCTCTCTATCAGAGTAAGTAATTACCAGAACTCCAATCTTTGCCATTACTACTTTATTTGCAAAACTTCCTGCATACACAGAATAACTGCTGACACATTTTAGTTTTAGCTAGTTGTCACACTCTAACAATGTTAAAATACCCTCCCACATAAGGTGGAGTAACAATTAGAGATTAACAACACATGATATTGATTGAAACCAGTATGTAAATGCAAGAGACAAAAAACAAAGAAGTAAACCAAATAGAAGATATGGAACTAATACAAATTACAGTATATAAACTATATAACATCCAAGGCTAGGGGGTGGTAATAAAATATCAAAATATAACCATTAACCTTTTAAATACAAACTCACATCCCCCCTGTGAACGAGACCCTGTGAAATCCTCTATTGTAGTCTAAAGGTCTCCTGTGAATGTCTCCACCTCTAGGATAAAGCTGCCCATACACCTTGCGATCATCGGACGAAACTTTTCGATGAAAATTGTACGGCGGCCCCATCCTGCCCCGATTATCGCAAGGTTGAATCAGCAGTAATTAAAAGAAAGCACCTGGACAAATTGTGGTAATTGACCACACGTAATTTTCGTCTGCGCATGTGCAGTGTAAATTGTATGAACTTTGACATACGGAAACACCACCAACCTTGTGAAAATCATACGATCGACCGAAGTTTTCTAACCTGCTGGTTAGTCAAAAGTCGATCGATTGTACAGTATTTGCGGTTGTACACTGTTCATCAACCTTACGGATCTCGGACAGAAACGCGATTGCATACGAAAATCAATCGATATTCGTAAGGTGTATGGGCAGCTTAAGGCAGAACCCTTTAAAATCCATAAAATGAAAAAAATTACATATTCCCATGTATGTCCCTAAAATAATATTACACATTAGAGTCTGCAGAAGGGTTCTGACCCCCACAATAGTGGTCCTCAATCCTTGAATGGAGCATGCCTTCACTGCTCATCTGATTCTCATATGAATCTCATATCTGCTCTGGGATGATATGCAAATATTAAGCATCTTCTGTTTTCCTGCACAACAACATACTTTATGCAACATTAATTGGAGAATCCATATCTTGCGCAATCTACAGCCAACATCGCTTGCCAAACTTTGCCCTGGTCTTCTGTAAAGCCCCATTCACACTAGATGTGTTGGCATCCATTTTTCAATGGATGCCAGTGCAAGGACATTTGAAAATGAATGGGTGTGAATGGAGGCAGTTCACACCAGCGCGTTGCTCTACTTATTCTCAGTGCAACACAATGCATGTTTAAGGCAAATCAATGCAACACATTGGACGCCAACACAAGGCAGAACCAATACCTTATGTAGCTTAGTGTAACAAAATGTAACAAAGAAAAAGGAAACAGAAAAATGCAACGTAATGCATGTTAAGGTACTATTCCAACACAAGTCAACACACTTGCATTGAGTCATGCCCAATGCACACATTTCAGTGTGAATGCACCCTTAGAATGTTAAACTGCTGTCATTGGAGTCTATGTTTAAGGTAGTGTAGACTCTAAAAAGTATGATAACTTAATTGTGGATTAAATCCAGCACTGTGTTGTCCCCTCTACCCTCAGTTGTGGATGCTGCCATCTTCTTTGAGTCTTTTCCCAGGTTATGCATCTTCAGCTGCTTGATTAGCCAGGCTAGAATGATGTAAGTTATGCACATGTCAGGCCAGTGCACAGAAAAAAGAAAAATTGCTGACAGGAGCTTTTTTTGTCAGAAGAGACTGGAGCTGGCCATACACCTATAGAAAAAGTGTAACAGATTTCTCCATCTACGCTAAATTGTGTGGATGGAGGAATCTCCCACTGGACCAAGTTTCAGTATCTTGCTAGTCGGCCATGCTGGCTGTCAAAATATCTAGTACAATCTGATTGGATGCAGGCATTGCTATGTCCAGAGTCCAGTGCAATGATATGTCCAGAGTCCAGTGTGTTGCTATGTCCAGAGTCCAGTGCGTTGCTAAGTCCAGAGTCCAATTCATATACTGTTCTGCATTGTTGTATAATGTATTGCTGGGATTTGAAGTCCCTGCAGCCGGTGCCATTATGCATTAGAGTGTAAGCTGTATATGTCAGAGCTATATAAATGTATAATAGTAGTGCGAGACTGAGGGAGGGGACAGTCCCCTGGTGCAGAGACCGCCGGAGGGGGGGGGGGGTTGGGGCCCAGGGGGGATGGGTGC
>NW_017308894.1:32528-42455 GCF_000935625.1 Nanorana parkeri | reverse complement strand
CCCTGGTGCAGAGACCGCCGGAGGGGGGGGGGGGTTGGGGCCCAGTGAGATCTGCTCCCGCCCTAATATAAATCTTTCACAAGGGCCCTTTATTCCTCAGGTTTGCCACTGGATCATAGCTATAGTTGCTTCCTTTCTTTTCTTTTGAAAGATTGTTAGCTGGCCTCTGCCTGTGCTCATGCTTGGAAAGCTTGCACTTCTGCTGGAGCAGGTTCTATGTCTGCCTGCACTCATGTACAGACAGTTTCCACCTCTGCTTTTGCATGAGCTTGGGCAGCTTGTGCTTCTGCTTGAGCACATGATTGTGCAGCTTGTGCTTCTAGCTGGGATTGCGCTCAGGCAGCTTGTGCTTCAAAGAGCGCATCCCTTTCAATGAAATAAGCTTCCACCTTTGCTGCTTCTGCTTCAGTGCGAGCTGTGATGAATTGACTACTTCTTGATAATCACTGTGAGTAGGATTTTAGTAACGACCACTGTAAGAGGGACTTTAGTGATCCATAAGATGTCTTAGAGTGCTTTGAAGAGGTAGATTGGCCGGATGCAGTTTTATGCAGCTGTGATATTTTGTCATCTCTCAGTGATGTGACTTCCAAAAATGTGATGTGGCTTTCATTGTTAAGGGCAGTAAAGCTATTTAACTCTTGCAGAGACTCTTCTAAAGCTTGACAAAAAGCAGAAGATAAAATATTTTTCCGACAGTCTGAAACATTTCATTAGCTCTTTTTAGCCTTGCAAGTGTGCTGTGTAGCTGCTATGCATTATTTAATGAGACATCAGCAGCAGTTATTGCATAGTCCTGTTCCACAGATCAGATAAATAATAAGTCAATTATTTATTGTTTACTTCTTAGCTTTCTTTAACTTTAACGAAGGCTTAAAGCATATCTAAACCCCAAAACTACATTTTAATATAACTGCACTTTTCCAGTCCTTAAATGTGTTGACTGCATTCGTTTTCTTTCTAGACTTTTTTCCCATTTATTTTTACCTGTTTTTTTTTTCGAAGCCCGTGGACGTGCATCAAACTTCCCCCTGTGAACAAAAAAAGTGAACCGTGAAATCACAGAATTTCACACAACACAAAAACGTGCACAAGGGTGCAAGGTCCTTCGAAAGAAGGGACCTACTTTCCCGACCCCCCAGGGCGCGAGGCTCCTGACAGGGGTTGAGACTGTTGGTCCACCAACCCGAAGGCCGGTGGACCCATTTCCTTCGGGGACTTGCCGCAACAGGTCCCTCACAGTACTAGGCAGTTTTCACTCCAGCGAGTACTAAGTAACCATCCCCCGCAAGGACGGCTCTTTTCCTCACCGAAAACTGATAAGAACAGATACTACACTTGATCTTAGCCAGGTGATCCAGCCAGTAACACACTTCCTGTCTCCGGGTGGCTCCACTCTGTGAAGTAGAAATGTAGCCACCGTTGTACAGCAGCATTGTCAACATAGGGAGAGTGTTTAGATGCAATCACTAATCTAGATGTGAATGGCTAAAAATGAAAGCCAAAGTCCTGATAACGCTTTTCAAGTAGTTTTTAGCCAAAGTTTTTGTTTCTCCCTTTATGATACAGAATTAAATAAATGAATTAATGCTGACCAATGAAAGCACCACGGTCAATGTTAGGCTTCATTCACATAAAGCGTTTGCGTTTCCCGCACTGTTTTCCTTGCCGTAGACTGCGTGGCATGCAAATGCTAAAATCTTTTATCTACATGGATTCCGCTTATTTGTGGCTACTACTATAACCACAAATGTGTGGAATCCGTCAAAAAAAATAACGCTTGGACTATTTTGCGGGCCACGCGGTACACAAACGTCTGAACAATGCACATCAAAGTGCATTGTTTTTTATGTTTAGAGCGGCTCTGCATGTATTGCACAATACATCATAACTGCAGTACAATGTAGTATGATTGCAGTAGGCACAAAGTGCAGTAGTGTATCACTGGACTACAGCTATACAATATATTTTATTATATTGCAAGCCTACAGTTGTACTTAATTTTACTGCAGATGTACGTTTTTGTACTGAAGTTTTACTGCTGTTAAACTTTAATGTACTGCAGTTGTACGTTTTTTATACTTCATTATATTGCAAACCTACAGTCATTCTTAATTTTACTGCAGTTTTACTTCATTGTACTGCTGTTTTACCGCAGTTGTACTTCAATGTACTGCAGTTATACTTCAGTTCGTTTTTTGTAAGGGGCAAAAGTGACTCCTAGATGCCAGGTCTAAGCATAAGAGCAGAGAGATATCATTGTTTCTAGTGGAAGAAAGACCTTGGACCAAGAAAGGGCCATGTCCACTGCCAGAGTCCAATTATCCAAGTGATAGGAAGGTTCCAGCAATTACTTCAGGATCCATATGAAGCTCTGAAGAGTTTGTATTGTCCACTGACAACAAGGCTACTGTTGACTTTTTCCTGAGAGGAAGGTTATTGAGGTACCCCACTCTAGGGATGCCCTGAGATCAAAGCAGAGCTAACACAGGGACCAGCACTTTGATGAATTTTGGAGGCACAGTGAACCAGCCAAATGATAGAGCATCAAATTGTAATGTTCTCACAGCAAAACACGGGTGGAATTGTTGGGCACGAAAAATTGGGATGTGCAGATATGTATCCTTGATGCCCACTGATTACAGAAAGTCTCCCAGGTGAAGGGAGGTGATGACAGAACAGGTAGATTTCATCTTTAATTTTAGGAACCCATTGAGGATCCTGAGTACACCCCACATTGCTGACAGCGAACAGGTTGGAGTAAAACCCCTGAAGCGGTTCTGCCCCTGGCATGGGAACTATGACCTGAGAAAGAATCAGAGCTAGGGCATCAAAAAGATCCAACTGTCTTTCAGGAGATCTTAGTAGGTTTGACAACAAAAAGTGAGGAGAAGCCAAGGAGCGAAACTCCAACTTGTAAACCTTGGTAATGATGCGCTGGACCCAGGCACTGGGAATATCCTAGACTCAGGAAGCCATAAAGGCTGATAGAATTTCCCCCACTTGAGAAAGTGGGGGTGCCCCTTCATAATGAAAGGGATTGTTCCCAGATTTAGTGGTCATGAAGTATTTGGACTTATGATGTAACTGAGAGCCTGGCTTGGATTTGGATCCAGAGGCTTGGAAGGAATTAAAGTAACCCTTCTTGATGAAAGGGGCAGAGGATTTTTCTGTTGGAAGCTTAGACTTATTATTCTAAAATAATAAGGTGCACTTGCCCATGCTACTTCCTTAATATAAGTATCGAAGGATTACATGAACAGGCATTTCTCAGTTAAGGGCATGCTTTGAAGGTGCTTCTTGCAGGGGAGCTCCACAGACCAGAATTTCAGTCACAGAATCCATTTTATATAGATGGACAGGAGACCCATCCTGGGAATGTTTCTGAGTGTATCCAGTAGGCTATCAACGCAGTAGTGCAAGGCCACAGGAGAAAAAATTAAATAAATGTTTGAGAATGGCGAGGTCTGTCAGGATGGACACAGAGTCCCTAGCCATAGCCTAAGACCGTACAGATAAGAAATGGCACAACACCACGGTGGCAAAAACATTTTGCACATCAGGGCAAAAAAGGTCCTAAAGAGGGCCTTTTGACCTGCCAGTGCAGTCTGCTAAGGAAAGCACAAACTCAATTAAAATGTTGATGAGTGAGGAAGCCAGGAAGGCAAAAAAAACATTGCTAGCCTTAGTTACCAATATTTATACAGTAATTGTAGTAAATACCTTACAAACACTTAAAGTTCATAGAGTTTCAGTAGTTGTAAATACTGGTAGGGCCTGTTTGCTGCAGATTCTGGTTTGGTACTGGAATTTATTCATATAGGTTTAATTTAAAAAGTAAGTATGCCCCAAGTTCCTCAGGGACATTGGCTCACATTTCCATAGTTATAGAAATTGTAACTTAGCAGTACCTTCATCATTTACCTTTGAGCTCTCGGCTATTCTTTCTGGGAAGGGGGAAAACATTTTATAGTTGCATTTTATAAACATAGCAGTTGGAGTCATTGGCATCTTCCATACCTCTGTACTTAGCAAAGCCCCCCCCCCCTTCCCCCTTCCACCACAACCACCACCTTTTTGGCCATTGATCAGCTCAGGTCAAATAATCTAAAGGCTCTGGGAAAAAGATGTTTAAGTAAACAGACCCAGTTATAGAAAAACGTTTCACAGATAAGCAGTATCTTAAAGGGAAACATTTCATATGTTAATATTGCATGTGGCAAAACATGATTACTTTATTAACATATGAAAAGTTTTAGCACTTTAATGAACCAAGAAGGTTTGTGGTATGATATATTACCACTTTTTCGAATGTTAATGATCCACAGATATCTTAGAAACGTATGGGGTTTATTTTAACAATACAGCTGGATGTGATGTTTAGCTGGGAGTCTGAGAAATGTGCCTTTTGTACAAAAAAAGAACATCCTTGCTCTGAAAAAAAGATCCTCCTTTCTCCCTTTGGTCGCTAGGCACATTAACATTTGCTGAGTCATTACTGAATACCAGTACTTACAACACAATTAAGAAGATTTTATTGAATCCTGCAGTGAGTCTCAGATGTATGACAGTTATTAATTGATGAGAAAGTGCTAAAAAATAAATTAAACTCACGCTCTTTCACTCCAGCGAGTACTAAGTAACCATCCCCCGCAAGGACGGCTCTTTTCCTCACCGAAAACTGATAAGAACAGATACTACACTTGATCTTAGCCAGGTGATCCAGCCAGTAACACACTTCCTGTCTCCGGGTGGCTCCACTCTGTGAAGTAGAAATGTAGCCACCGTTGTACAGCAGCATTGTCAACATAGGGAGAGTGTTTAGATGCAATCACTAATCTAGATGTGAATGGCTAAAAATGAAAGCCAAAGTCCTGATAACGCTTTTCAAGTAGTTTTTAGCCAAAGTTTTTGTTTCTCCCTTTATGATACAGAATTAAATAAATGAATTAATGCTGACCAATGAAAGCACCACGGTCAATGTTAGGCTTCATTCACATAAAGCGTTTGCGTTTCCCGCACTGTTTTCCTTGCCGTAGACTGCGTGGCATGCAAATGCTAAAATCTTTTATCTACATGGATTCCGCTTATTTGTGGCTACTACTATAACCACAAATGTGTGGAATCCGTCAAAAAAAATAACGCTTGGACTATTTTGCGGGCCACGCGGTACACAAACGTCTGAACAATGCACATCAAAGTGCATTGTTTTTTATGTTTAGAGCGGCTCTGCATGTATTGCACAATACATCATAACTGCAGTACAATGTAGTATGATTGCAGTAGGCACAAAGTGCAGTAGTGTATCACTGGACTACAGCTATACAATATATTTTATTATATTGCAAGCCTACAGTTGTACTTAATTTTACTGCAGATGTACGTTTTTGTACTGAAGTTTTACTGCTGTTAAACTTTAATGTACTGCAGTTGTACGTTTTTTATACTTCATTATATTGCAAACCTACAGTCATTCTTAATTTTACTGCAGTTTTACTTCATTGTACTGCTGTTTTACCGCAGTTGTACTTCAATGTACTGCAGTTATACTTCAGTTCGTTTTTTGTAAGGGGCAAAAGTGACTCCTAGATGCCAGGTCTAAGCATAAGAGCAGAGAGATATCATTGTTTCTAGTGGAAGAAAGACCTTGGACCAAGAAAGGGCCATGTCCACTGCCAGAGTCCAATTATCCAAGTGATAGGAAGGTTCCAGCAATTACTTCAGGATCCATATGAAGCTCTGAAGAGTTTGTATTGTCCACTGACAACAAGGCTACTGTTGACTTTTTCCTGAGAGGAAGGTTATTGAGGTACCCCACTCTAGGGATGCCCTGAGATCAAAGCAGAGCTAACACAGGGACCAGCACTTTGATGAATTTTGGAGGCACAGTGAACCAGCCAAATGATAGAGCATCAAATTGTAATGTTCTCACAGCAAAACACGGGTGGAATTGTTGGGCACGAAAAATTGGGATGTGCAGATATGTATCCTTGATGCCCACTGATTACAGAAAGTCTCCCAGGTGAAGGGAGGTGATGACAGAACAGGTAGATTTCATCTTTAATTTTAGGAACCCATTGAGGATCCTGAGTACACCCCACATTGCTGACAGCGAACAGGTTGGAGTAAAACCCCTGAAGCGGTTCTGCCCCTGGCATGGGAACTATGACCTGAGAAAGAATCAGAGCTAGGGCATCAAAAAGATCCAACTGTCTTTCAGGAGATCTTAGTAGGTTTGACAACAAAAAGTGAGGAGAAGCCAAGGAGCGAAACTCCAACTTGTAAACCTTGGTAATGATGCGCTGGACCCAGGCACTGGGAATATCCTAGACTCAGGAAGCCATAAAGGCTGATAGAATTTCCCCCACTTGAGAAAGTGGGGGTGCCCCTTCATAATGAAAGGGATTGTTCCCAGATTTAGTGGTCATGAAGTATTTGGACTTATGATGTAACTGAGAGCCTGGCTTGGATTTGGATCCAGAGGCTTGGAAGGAATTAAAGTAACCCTTCTTGATGAAAGGGGCAGAGGATTTTTCTGTTGGAAGCTTAGACTTATTATTCTAAAATAATAAGGTGCACTTGCCCATGCTACTTCCTTAATATAAGTATCGAAGGATTACATGAACAGGCATTTCTCAGTTAAGGGCATGCTTTGAAGGTGCTTCTTGCAGGGGAGCTCCACAGACCAGAATTTCAGTCACAGAATCCATTTTATATAGATGGACAGGAGACCCATCCTGGGAATGTTTCTGAGTGTATCCAGTAGGCTATCAACGCAGTAGTGCAAGGCCACAGGAGAAAAAATTAAATAAATGTTTGAGAATGGCGAGGTCTGTCAGGATGGACACAGAGTCCCTAGCCATAGCCTAAGACCGTACAGATAAGAAATGGCACAACACCACGGTGGCAAAAACATTTTGCACATCAGGGCAAAAAAGGTCCTAAAGAGGGCCTTTTGACCTGCCAGTGCAGTCTGCTAAGGAAAGCACAAACTCAATTAAAATGTTGATGAGTGAGGAAGCCAGGAAGGCAAAAAAAACATTGCTAGCCTTAGTTACCAATATTTATACAGTAATTGTAGTAAATACCTTACAAACACTTAAAGTTCATAGAGTTTCAGTAGTTGTAAATACTGGTAGGGCCTGTTTGCTGCAGATTCTGGTTTGGTACTGGAATTTATTCATATAGGTTTAATTTAAAAAGTAAGTATGCCCCAAGTTCCTCAGGGACATTGGCTCACATTTCCATAGTTATAGAAATTGTAACTTAGCAGTACCTTCATCATTTACCTTTGAGCTCTCGGCTATTCTTTCTGGGAAGGGGGAAAACATTTTATAGTTGCATTTTATAAACATAGCAGTTGGAGTCATTGGCATCTTCCATACCTCTGTACTTAGCAAAGCCCCCCCCCCCTCCCCCCTCTTCCCCCTTCCACCACAACCACCACCCCAGTTTGGCCATTGATCAGCTCAGGTCAAATAATCTAAAGGCTCTGGGAAAAAGATGTTTAAGTAAACAGACCCAGTTATAGAAAAACGTTTCACAGATAAGCAGTATCTTAAAGGGAAACATTTCATATGTTAATATTGCATGTGGCAAAACATGATTACTTTATTAACATATGAAAAGTTTTATCACTTTAATGAACCAAGAAGGTTTGTGGTATGATATATTACCACTTTTTCGAATGTTAATGATCCACAGATATCTTAGAAACGTATGGGGTTTATTTTAACAATACAGCTGGATGTGATGTTTAGCTGGGAGTCTGAGAAATGTGCCTTTTGTACAAAAAAAGAACATCCTTGCTCCCTTTGGTCGCTAGTCACATTAACATTTGCTGAGTCATTACTGAATACCAGTACTTACAACACAATTAAGAAGATTTTATTGAATCCTGCAGTGAGTCTCAGATGTATGACAGTTATTAATTGATGAGAAAGTGCTAAAAAATAAATTAAACTTTTCATAATATATACTTTGCTTATTAAATTCCATTTTTAAAGCAAGTACCTTATTAGAAAAAAACACTAGAAGATGCCAAAACATAGTGTAGAGTATTTTGTATCTGCCATCCAGAGTAAGTCTAATCCCCTAAATAAACACCAGCTTGGTCAGTTCACCCACCCACCTAGAACTCTGGCTGCTGCAGCTTGAAGTCGTTAATTTAGAGGCGGTATCACTAATGCTACTAAATAACAGCTTCAAAGCTATAAAAAATTAGTGGGGATCCCGGGTGATGTTACATAGTTACATAGTATTTGGGGTTGAATAAAGACATACATCAATCAAGTCCAACCCATATAGGTCCACGCAACCCATATTTATGTAATTGACTAAATATGGTAATGACCATATTTGGCCAATGATGTCATCCACCATACCCAGTCAGGTTGATGACATTCAGCACCTGGCTGGAAAGGTTGCAATTTGCAAGCAGATTGTGACGAAGGAAAGATTGTTGTGGCGTAAGTGGTTGTATTCATGGTTCGTCAGGGCGTCTTTCACCATGAGTGACATTGGATTTACAGTACATCACTGGATGATGCATCTGACTTTGAGGGTTATTGTTCCGAGGTAGCGAGCAGAATAAAAAAATGTAAACAATTTTTTTTTTTAATGTTAAAAAATAATTCAAATAAATATAAAAAAAGAAAAATAAATAAAAATTTTATAAAAATAATTTTAAAAATTTGAAGAAAGGAAAAACAAATACAGCGTGGGGTCCCCCTCCAAAACAATTCCAGACCCTTAAGGTCTGGTCGGAAAGTTAGGAGGGACCCCTATTTAAAAAGATAAAATGAAAAACAAAGCATGGTGTTCCCTCTAAAGTCATACCAGGCCCTTAAGGTCTGGTAGGAATTTTAAGAAAGAACCCCAACCCCAAAAATGGGGAAAGAAAATGTGGGGTCCCCCCTAAAATTCCCAACCAGACGTAATCCAGGGTCAATGATGACGTCCAGTTTTGTCCATGACAACGACGACTCACCGAAATAAAAAAAACGATGGCCGCCGACCTGACCGCACGCGATGAACTCCCGCTGCAGAATAAAGAATCTGACAGATGCCTGCCAAATATAAACATCACCAATTAATCACCATCAATATGACATCACTGCTAACTACACCCAACTGTTTACATATGGCCGTCACCTGCCAGAGTCTTCCAGCAGGTCCCAGACAAATGAAAACAACTGGGCGGAGCCGGCCATGACATCACAACTGGCTCTGCCCAGTTGTTGTTTAATGACAGCCCAGTGTCCTCAAATAACCTCAGGATGCTGGTCTGTCAATACACCATTGACAGACCATCTGTGTTTCACTGGGGAATTCAGCTCTTGAGCATTATCTATTAGCAGTTTTAGTTTACCTTTGAATTAGCCATGATAGAGCCTAAGGCAGGGCTCAAAATTTCAAGTCCTGAGTTACTAGCCAGGGCTTAAGAGTTACTCGCCAATAGTTGCCCCATCTAACCCCTACCCTGCCCCGACCTTAACTCCGCCCCTAAACACACCCTCTTAAATTATCTTATGATAATTCTTATCTTATGATAGTTGCCACTTGTAAACAGCAGATTAGGGATTCCTGCTGCAGGAAAATGCAAGTTCCAGACGCAGGAATCCCTAATCCCTGAAATATAGGTGTATACTGGGGCCTAATATACACATACACTAAAACACATTAATACACTTCTCAACGTTACCCTCCCCCCGCACAAATATAATAATAAAATATACCCTCCCTATTATAAGTCCCCCACACATAAAATAATACACCCCCCATCCCAACTACCCCTCACACACATAAAATAATACACTCTCCCCATTATAAGCCCCCCCACACATAAAATATTATACTCCCCCTTATTAACCCCCTCCCCCCCAGACACATAAAATAATACACTCCCCCTTATTAACCCCACACACA
>NW_017308894.1:2259-31736 GCF_000935625.1 Nanorana parkeri | reverse complement strand
CCTTCCATACACACATAAAATAATACTCTCCCCCTTCTCCCTCATTAATACCCCCACGCATATAAAATAATTAAAATAAAACACTCCCCCTTCCTCTTCTTAACCACCCCCACAAAATAATAATGCACTCCCCTCCGCGCGAGCCCCTTCACCTGTTCACGCTTTTCAGGGAGGAGGCTTAAGGAGGATCGATCCCCGGTTATCTAGGGGTGATTAGTGAGGTCTGCAGACCTCACTAATACATCTCTGCTTTTGGCTGGAGCTCGGAACTGTCAGAGCTCCGTCCGAAGGAAGCCGTAGCCGATCTGAAACAGATGCAGACCGTGAAGCTTCTCCCGCAAGTCAGGTACGCGGTCTGTCTGCGGGCGACATAGTACAGGCTCGCAGGCTGCAGTTGGCCCACGGACCGGTACTTGGAGACCCACTTTATTTTTACTCGCAAAATGCGAGCAGGCGAGTGGAAATTTTGAGCCCTGACCTAAGGGATTAGTACTTAACAAGGTACACTAGGTAGGATGAGGCCACACTAAATTATGTAAAGGGTGTCCAGGTGTAGAGGTGCACGGTAGTTGAGGTAAAGGGTATTGAAGGTAGGAAAAAAAGTGGATAAAATAAATAACAGTGCAAACAAGTAACCTTAGGTTCCCCGACTAAAGGCCAGTAGACCCATATTATTTAAATGTGTCAACTGAAAGTGTGACACCAAACTTGATCTCGACCTCTAGCGATGGTCCTGAAGCAAGATCAGGTGGGGAGGCCTGTTAACCACAGTCACCTTTCGCCGATCCTTACATATCAGTATTGCAGGGACTAAAAAAGCATTTTGTATCCAAAGGTGGATCAAAAGTGATGTAACAAATGTGTGAGAAAAAAAATAGCACAAAACATCTGTAGAGCAACAAGGGTGTGCCAACCTCTTTAGTATGGCTTTGAAAATCATACTAAGAAGATTTTTTTTTTTAACTGGATGAACGTGTGTCTTTTTTCAACCTGACTAACTATGTAAAAAAAATAGGGAGGTGAGAGGAGAGATATTGCAATATATTATTGGTATCTTAAAAACAAATATGCTGGCCTCTGCTGTTCTTAGAAAGAGGTTATCCTAAACAACAGGCATATGACTTGATGACTTGGAAAATAGGTCCAGCAGATCAAACTTTCGCATACATGGTTTACCTGAATCTAATGTAGACAACATAGACAAAGCAGTCAAATTATTTTTTAAGTACATTATGCCAAATATTTGGAAACACTGTCTTAAAGTACATTTTCTGCTCAAGCTTGGGGTCGTCTCTAGAGACTTCAACAAGAATGATCTGGATCCTCCAGCACACAATTTTTCCATCTAAGACAAGACTACCATAATTTATACTGCTCAAAATGCATTACAAATATAAAAGTAAATCCGGTTAGCGAAAGCCATAATATGATTTCATTTAATTTAGGTTGTAAACAATAAGAAAATACTGCAAAGATAAAAACACTTACAGGGTTATTCACAAAAGGGAGAAGAGTTTGGAGAAGGCAGGAAAAGTGAACAATCAAGGATAAAATAGCTGATGTGGAAAAATTCTCCAATTCAGCTCACTTTCCAGTTCAGCTATGTTGTCCTAGATTGTTCTTTTCTCCTGACTTCTCCAAAATCTTCACCCTTTAGTGAATAACCCTGTTAATTTGAAAAGAGCACATTTTCCAATACTGAGGGCTGCTCTCCAAGACTTAAGGAGTTATTCACGAAGGAGCTGAAGGATCCAGACGTAGCTTCGGCTGATCCTTCAGCTCTTTTTCGGCCACTTGAGCCTTTCGGTTCAAGCGAACCGAAGGGCTGCTGTAAGGGCTATTCACAAATGACAGCTGGGCAGAGCCAGCCATAATCTCACGGTTGTCTCCGCCTAGTTGTAATGACAGATCAGCATCCCCATATGACCTGGGGATGCTGATCTGTCATTAAACAATAACAACTGGACTGAGCAGTTATTATTCATTGGCAGGGACCTGCTAGAAGACACTAGCAAGAGCCGGCCAATAGGAAACAGTTGGGCGGAGCTAGCTGTCAATGCTAGCTTCGCCCAGTTGTTTTTTTATAAATTTTTTTCTTTCAAAAAATCTTTATTTTTTAATTTCACTATTTATTGACATTTTAAAAATATTTTTTAACTCTTTTCATTGGTTTTCTACTCTGCTTGGTACCACAGAGGTACTGAGCAGAAAAGCCGAGCCGAATGCCAGATGTTGGATCGGCTGAATCGAAGTCCCTCTGCATTTCAGCTCAGCCGAACAGAGCATGTTCGGCTGACTGAAGTGCAGCCGAAGGCAGCTGATGTAGGGCTGAAATCAGCCATACAGAGCCGGAGTGAATAGCCGAACATTGTTCGGCTCACTTCACTTTGGCTGGGTTAGTCACTCGGCTACCTTCGGCAGCTTTGTGAATAACCCCATTAGACTCTGAGGGAATATTGTCATCAATTAACACAGAACAGAAATAGGAATGTTTCACATCGACTCTATGCAAAATATATGGGCAATAGGTTAAAAAGGCTAAAATTAAAACCAATGTGGCTCATATCCAATGTTAAAAAGCCAAAAAAATAAGAAAAGGGCATTTAAAAAATATACATGGAACGCACTTACCTTATCTAGGCATAAAGCTGAGCACCTCTATCTTGCAGCTATCCTGGGTTAGCTACCCTCCATTCTTTAAACATTGTCAGATGGTCAACATACGCTGTATCATGGATGGGTAGAATAAATGCAATAAAGATTACCCTTTTACCAAAATTTACATACTACTTTAGATCACTACCTCTAAAAAAAATCAAAGAAAACGACCTTCAGAAATTCCATTCCAAGTTAATGCAACTTATCTGGGGCTTGAGTGTTTCTCATTTTATTATATAAAATCAAGCTGTTAAGCTTACACAATTATCTACAGTATATTCTTGACTACATAGTTAGGTCAAGGTCAGGCAGCAATCAAGAATGGTCACGAACAATCTGGGTCAGAAGTCAGGAACTACAAGGCAAAGGAACACAGGAACACTGGGGAGCTGTAAGACAATCCAGCAATTTGGAGACAGGCAGGCTTGGTTTAAATAGTGTGATCTATTAGTGCACTGCATCAATTCCTGTGCACTGTTTGGCACGCTTTTTCATTGCCGTTCCGTGGCGCGCGCATGCACGTAAGTGGCCGTTTTTCAGGTCGCTAAAGAAGCTAAGTCCTGTCGTACCATACCTAAAGACTTTCTAATGTGGACCCCCTCATGAATGAGAACATCAATTTTAGCTCCGACCTTATCTTTATCACCACCTATGTGGATTAATTTTAATACAGACTTTTAATTAAAATCTGACCATACTCCCCTAGCCCCAATATTCAACAACCTGGCTTTCCCACTGGGCCCTAACCCACTGCCTTCCATTGGTGAACCAAGAAGGAACTATGTTGCGATGGACATTTCATTTTCCTAAGGGAAAAGTATAAGGCCTTTAAAAAGTATAAGTCAGAAGGGACAGCATCGGCTTTCAAAAACAAGGAATGCAACAAAAAAATAAAAAAAGCAATCAGGGATGCAAAAGTAGGAAACGAGGAGCACATAGCCACAGAAAGCAAAATTAACCCCAAGGAATTCTTTAAATATATAAATAGCAAGAAGGTAAGGATGGAACATGTAGGCCCAATACAGTATGATGTGGGAAGGTCAGCTACCAGCAACAGGGAAAAAGCAAATGCATTAAATTACTTATTTTCTTCTGTCTTTACAGATGAGACAGACGTGAGCAGCGATCAGGGTATCACCTGCAGAAATAGTAGTACCAGTTTTAATGTATCTCAGTGGCTGTCAGACAACAGTGTAACAAATCCCCAGGACATGACTGGTTACATCTGAGAGTACTACAGGAACTTAGCCAGGTCATAGCCAGACCCGTGTACATAATTTTTATAGACACTATAATGACAGGAATGGTACCGGCTGATTGGCAGAAAGCGAATGTGGTACCAATATACAAAAAGGGGAGAAGAAATTCGAGTTACTACAGGCCTGTCAGGTTAACATTAATAGTGTGCAAAATATTTGAAGCCATGATAAGGGACTACATGCAGGAATTTGCAAATAAAACTGGTATCATAAGAAGTAACCAACACGGCTTCATGAAGGACCATTCATGTCAGTCCAATCTACCAACATTCTATGAGGAAGTCAGTATTAACTTAGACAGAGTAATACCAGTAGACGTGGTGTATGTGGACTTGGCTAAAGCATTCTACATAGTACCCCACAAACATTTACTTCACAACATTTACTGGGCAAAGGTTGTGAGTATGGTGCCCCATGGTTCAGTCCTGGGACCGATCCTGTTCATCTTATTCATCCACGACATAGAGATTGGACTAAATATGTAAGGTTATGCACATGGGAGCACAGAACATGTGCTCAAACTACTACTTGAGGGGTGCTACATTAGGTAAGACACAGATACTGGCGTGCATTAAAAGAGGGATTGTAGCAAGGGATAAAAGAGTAATGCTTCCAGTGGCGTTACAAGTGGGGTGCGGGGATGCGGCCCTCACCCGGGTGACACCATTGGAGGGGTGTCATTGTTGTCACCCTGCCCTAACCCACTGCCTTCCATTGGTGAACCAAGAAGGAACTATGTTGCGATGGACATTTCATTTTCCTAAGGGAAAAGTATAAGGCCTTTAAAAAGTATAAGTCAGAAGGGACAGCATCGGCTTTCAAAAACAAGGAATGCAACAAAAAAATAAAAAAAGCAATCAGGGATGCAAAAGTAGGAAACGAGGAGCACATAGCCACAGAAAGCAAAATTAACCCCAAGGAATTCTTTAAATATATAAATAGCAAGAAGGTAAGGATGGAACATGTAGGCCCAATACAGTATGATGTGGGAAGGTCAGCTACCAGCAACAGGGAAAAAGCAAATGCATTAAATTACTTATTTTCTTCTGTCTTTACAGATGAGACAGACGTGAGCAGCGATCAGGGTATCACCTGCAGAAATAGTAGTACCAGTTTTAATGTATCTCAGTGGCTGTCAGACAACAGTGTAACAAATCCCCAGGACATGACTGGTTACATCTGAGAGTACTACAGGAACTTAGCCAGGTCATAGCCAGACCCGTGTACATAATTTTTATAGACACTATAATGACAGGAATGGTACCGGCTGATTGGCAGAAAGCGAATGTGGTACCAATATACAAAAAGGGGAGAAGAAATTCGAGTTACTACAGGCCTGTCAGGTTAACATTAATAGTGTGCAAAATATTTGAAGCCATGATAAGGGACTACATGCAGGAATTTGCAAATAAAACTGGTATCATAAGAAGTAACCAACACGGCTTCATGAAGGACCATTCATGTCAGTCCAATCTACCAACATTCTATGAGGAAGTCAGTATTAACTTAGACAGAGTAATACCAGTAGACGTGGTGTATGTGGACTTG
Source organism: Nanorana parkeri (assembly GCF_000935625.1). Taxonomy (NCBI): domain Eukaryota; kingdom Metazoa; phylum Chordata; class Amphibia; order Anura; family Dicroglossidae; genus Nanorana; species Nanorana parkeri. The sequence continues at coordinate 26,271 of NW_017308894.1, read as the reverse complement.
GCTAAAGCATTCTACATAGTACCCCACAAACATTTACTTCACAACATTTACTGGGCAAAGGTTGTGAGTATGGTGCCCCATGGTTCAGTCCTGGGACCGATCCTGTTCATCTTATTCATCCACGACATAGAGATTGGACTAAATATGTAAGGTTATGCACATGGGAGCACAGAACATGTGCTCAAACTACTACTTGAGGGGTGCTACATTAGGTAAGACACAGATACTGGCGTGCATTAAAAGAGGGATTGTAGCAAGGGATAAAAGAGTAATGCTTCCAGTGGCGTTACAAGTGGGGTGCGGGGATGCGGCCCTCACCCGGGTGACACCATTGGAGGGGTGTCATTGTTGTCACCCATCTGAAAAGTGGGGCACTCGGTCATGGACCGAGAGCCCGACATTTCCGGGAGAGAGGAGGGGACCCGCCGTCATACCTTATCCCGCCAGGTGAATGTCCCCTCCGCTCTCTGCCAGCGTTCATCACCAAGATGGCCGCCGGCAGGTATCAATAAGATTGCTGCGCATGCGTGATGATGTATTTTCTATTTACATGCGCCATGATGTAATCGCGCACGTGTTGTGATGTCACACACATGCGTGATGACATCACGGCGGGGTGTCACCCGGTAATGGCTCTGAATACTTCCACTTTATAAATCACTTGTTCGGTCTCATCTTGAGTGTGCGGTGCAGTTTTGGTCACCAACTCTCTGGAAAGTCCTCCTCAAGCTGGAGAGAGTTCAGTCAAAGGCTACAAAATTAATTAAAGGGTTAAAAGGCCTGAGTTATAAAGACCGCCTAAAGTCATTTACCTTAGAAAAGAGGCAATTAAGAGGGGACCTTATTGCAGAGTCCAAAATCATCAATGGGGACCACAATATTCAGAACAAACCGCTTAATCCAAAAACTGTATCGAGAACACAGGAACACAACAGGAGGTTGGAGGAAGGGGGGTTTACATTGGGTGGAGCAAGCTGCTCACCGCTAGCTCTGCCCAATTGTTTTTCTTTTTCCGGCATCTGTCAGATGCTTCATTATGCAGCGGGAGTCTGTCACATGCGGTCGGGTCGGCGTGCAGCGTTTGTTTTTCTTCATTGTTTTCCTTTCTTTAAAATATTTTAATGTATTTTTTAAGTTTAATTTTTTTAAACATTTTTAAAATAATTTTTCTAAGCGAACTAAACTTGAGGTTGTAGTCCACCACAGGAGCAGGCTTAGATCAGTGCCTACTTTACAACATACACGGGTACCATGGGGAACAACAGTAGCCACCCTCCAAAGGACAGTGTCAGCACAAATTCAGAGATGATTTGAGGATCTACAGATAAGTGATACACAAATTATCTATATTTGTGTTAATAGACAAGGTACTTGAATTAATTTTTAAGATTTGACTCCTGAGTTTAATGTCAATTTAAGATTGTGTCCCTGTCTGTACCTAGTTACCACCTAGTGGGGAAAAAGTGCAATACCCATATCAAACAGTCCTTTAATGCAGTGCATGGAGATCTATTATATAAATAGTGTGGTTGATAAAGATATTGGATTTTCTTAAAAAAAAAAAAACACACACACATTCTAACAATGAACTATTTACACACTAATGGAGTACAAAACACAGTCCAACTGTGTTCTGGAACCAGAATAACACAATCACCTGAACTGGGGGCTTAAGTGTAACAAACAAGTAAAATTCCAGGTACCAAGAAGCTTTCTTCATTTTTTTTCCTTTCTTTAAAATATTTTTATGTATTTTTTAAGTTTAATTTTTTTAATCATTTTTAAAATAATTTTTCTACTTGTTTTTCATTCTTCTCACTTATTCTCTATTCCCAATAGAGAATAAGTTGAATAGCTGAGCCGCAAGGTGCTCAGCTGGATTTGGCTATTCACTCAGTGCCGTTCAGCGCCTATGAGAATAGGGGCTAACGGCAGTTCTTAGGAGTTAAAAATGCATTCAAGTACCTTAACTATTAACAAAAATGTAATGTAACTTATTTATGTATTAATCAGCTGTAGATCTTCAAATCATCTCTGAATTTGTGCTTTCACTACCCTTGTTTCTGGAGGGTGGATGCTTTTGTTCCTCATGGTCCCTGAGTGTGTTGTAAAGTAGCCACTGCTCCAAACTTGCTCCCGTGGCTAAAACTTCAGTACATATAAGCAAACTAAACTTGAGGTTGTAGTCCACCACAGGAGCGGGCTTAGATCAGTGCCTACTTTACAACATACACGGGGACCATGGGGAACAACAGTAGCCACCCTCCAAAGGACAGTGTCAGCACAAATTCAGAGATGATTTGAGGATCTACAGATAAGTGATACACAAATTATCTATATTTGTGTTAATAGACAAGGTACTTGAATTAATTTTTAAGATTTGACTCCTGAGTTTAATGTCACTTTAAGATTTTGTCCCTGTCTGTACATAGTTACCACCTAGTGGGGAAAAAGTGCAATACCCATATCAAACAGTCCTTTAATGCAGTACATGGAGATCTATTATATAAATAGTGTGGTTGATAAAGATATTGGATTTTCTTTAAAAAAAAAAACACACACATTCTAACAATGAACTATTTACACACTAATGGAGTACAAAACACAGTCCAACTGTGTTCTGGAACCAGAATAACACAATCACCTGAACTGGGGGCTTAAGTGTAACAAACAAGTAAAATTCCAGGTACCAAGAAGCTTAGCAATTCTTTATTATAAGAAACTTACAAGAAGCTGAAGCCCTTACTGATATTATCTGAATCGTTTATTTAATGATGAAAGCGCAGTGAGATGGGTATACATCTGCAGGCATCGGGCCCTCTGGACACCATGTTTGATGAAGTGTTGTATAATACATCACTTCCGCATTCTTGTGTCACTCTCCAGCTTCAGAAGCTGCAAATAAGCTGATGGAGCAGATCTGTGCTTCATCAGCTTCTTTTGGGGGGTCCTAGGTGACATTAGGGGTCTTGGAGACCCCTGATATCTCCATAAAGAGGACCTGTCACATATTTTGCTATCACATAGGGGGGGTTTATTAGCCCCCGTATGTGATGGCAATAAAGTTTAGTGGAAAAAAAAAGGAAAAAAATGTAAGTCCCCCCCCCAATTTAAAGTTACACATAAAAAAGAATAAAAAAACAAAAATTGTTTTTAAAGTCCCCACCCATACATACACGCATGCAAACATGCGTCGGGGTCGCATATGTGCAAAAAAGACAATTGCACCCATTACGCCGCACATGTTACATATCGCCGCGTACGTCCTAGTGAGAGCAATAAGTCTAGGGCCATCAATCACTGATAACACTAAACTGATGAGCGGTAAAAGCTTTTAAAGTGTCGCCTATGGCCAATTTTGGGTATGGTAGTTTTCTGCGATTTTCGCGGGTGCGCGCAATTTTAAAGCTTGACATGTTTGGTGTCTATTTACCCGACGTGACCCGATCTTTTATATTTTACGAAAAAACTGGTTAATAATAAATGTTTCCTAACATAATGTAAAAAATTAATTTTTTCCCAAAATTTTCTGTAATTTTTCCTAATTAGGGGTGATTAAATACCACCAAAATAAAGCTCTATCTGTCCCCAAAAAAATGTATAAAATTCATTTCAGTACAGTGTTGCATGACGGAATAAACATCAGTCAAAGTACTGCAGCGCTGAACACTGAAAAATGGCCTGGCCAGGAAGGGGGTATAAACACCTGGTCTTGAAAATAAGTGAAAGTATGCATTTGTCAAAATGCACATTTAATTTGTATAGTTTTTTTTCTTCAAGTGCACTTATAACATTAGGACAGAAACCATTAGTTGATTTTAGAAATTAGGTTTTAAATATATGAGATAGTTACTTAGTGGTAATACTCTCAAAGTTTTAAAGTTTCGTTCTGGAAAGACAACGGCCATATAATTGGAGATTTCAAAGGCCAATATTAACAGCAGCAGTCTGATACATGCCTCATAAGCAAGTCCATCACTGCAGATGCCAAATTATGTAATTGAAAAATCCATGGATTACAGCATAATGTTTAAAGATGCACTTCAGCCTTACCTTCAGTCTTTCACAGCTGTGTACTCTGAGTTCCCTGCACACTGCAAGCTTCTCACAGTATGCATTAGAAGCCACAGCAAGTTGGGCAGAGCCTGACTCGTTTTCTGGCTAGAGAACATGCAGAATTATGCTAGCACTCTGCAATTCCCACCAGCCCTGATGTGCCTCTATTGCATAAAGAAGCATTGAGTCCCACTGTTGATGTCACTGGGTCTAAAATAGGGTATGCAATGAACACAGAAATGTTTTATTTAAAATGTAATTGACATGTTGTTGAGGATGGAAAGGTGTAACCAGGGAAGGCAAACTTTAGGCAGAATAAACTTCAGCATTAAATTAACAATGCGTGTTTATACTACAGTTTTATCTGACTTTTATGCACTATTTATTATTGACTACACCATTTAAAAATAAAATTAGTATAATTTAAAACAGAGTGTAAATCCACTGACTGAAATATTAGGACTTATTTGTTGATAAGGGTTACTGCAATGTCCATGCTGTTCTTGTCTTATTATACAAACTTCAAGAACCCTAATTTAGGAAGTGTAAAGTTTGACAAACCAAGTGTCTGATGGTTATGTGTTTAATTGGTCACTTTGTAATGGTGCAGTCCTCCTTCATGCGGTTGGTGGTGGATAAGGCATTGCAGATGCTTTCTGCTCATTCATATTTTGTCTATTCATCTGGGATCCTTGCCTGTTTTCTTTATTCCTCCATTTCTTCAGCAGTTTTCTGCTTTCCATGGATCCCACTGCATGTACATATGTGCTATTTACAGTATATCCAAAGATTCTCCGTCCACTTTGAAATGTAGGAATCTGATCAATCATGTCTTTTAGCACAAATCCAGGCAAAGGGACCCTGTAAAAGAGTATGAGTTATAATCTCCAGTGAGCAGTGAGTGCATTATTTAATGGTTCTATTAGCTCTGCATAAGAGCATAGATTACACTTGCTTCCCCCACAGAGTTAGGTATAACATATTTTCTCTTTTAGGTTTCCTTTGCCTGGATTTTCTAATACACGCAACACAATAGACACCTGAGTCTGGTTGCTCATTGTAGAGTATAGCTTGGTTCTAGGGTGCACTACTGCTTCAACCTCAACTGCATTTTCTTGTTCTCTGTTTTGGCTTTGATTTTTGGATCACCAGGTTACAACCCACTGGTTTGAACCCAAACTACACTCCAGGTCATCATTTGGGACAGCAGACAATTAAGCAGAGTATTAAGCCTCTGTCTGACCCTCACGTACCTTCTCTGGTATTGATCATAGCATTGCTGGATTGTTCTTTCAAAGCTCCTATTTGGGAACACCACATTGTTTGAAACCAAGAATTCAACATTAAAACTCTCCCCAAAAAGCAGCTTCTTAAGACAAAGATCACTGCCAGAGTGGTTCTTGAATCTAAAGAGTTGCTGAACCCTAAAATAACACTAACAAAGTACAGTAGAGTGCACTCACTCACACAGATCGCCTGCTCATTGTGATTGGAATGCCAAAGGCTAAAATGTAAATAATTGCTATGGTTAACAGTTTTTACTTAATAACGCAGAGCAAAAATCAATGATGAAGTTTTTAGCTCAGTATTTTTTACGTCTCCCAGGAGTGTATGTTAGGCATATGCACCTAAAGTTAGCAAATTTCTAGAAATCTAGGACATATTCTGTCATGTCAAAATTATACTGATGGAGAGTACAGTTTTCTAAATAACATCTGCAGACACCATTTCCCTAATTTCACAACATATTTTATACATAATTCAACATCCATACAAATTATTAGGAATAGCTGCTCACTTCCATTCTTCAGAGTAGTAAACATAACGAATATTAGAATGATTATACAAGATAATAAAACATTACAGTAAGCCTTCTTCCTTTTGACATCAGATAGAAAACGTTTTTTTAAATAATTTTTGCATGACAATTGATGTTATATTGTCCTGGTTTCCTAATACCAACTCTTACACGTAGGGCCAACTGCTTTGTGACATCTACCTTCTAACCTAGCTGACCAGCTAGCCTTAGAATTACACTACCAAAATCAGATGTAATAGCCACACAAGCCACACCAAGGTTGGGGTGGCTGACTATCAAAGGTTCTGTAGCCACCCTGCCTACCAGTGCAATCAGGGCCAGCATTAGGCCTTTAGGCACCCTGTGCAAGAAAGCTTTACAGTACCCTTAAGTGACCACACCCCTCATTAACCACACCCCTCAGTGACCACATCCACTTCTCCAATACCGGAACCATTTAGGGACTTCCATTTTGTTAAGCCCCAAAGAAACAAATTATATTATAAACAAAAATATGATAACATTAAAACTTTTATTTAAAAGGTACTAAACTTGTAAGCATTATATAAGTATTCTTATTAAATAAAACAACAGTAGGCAAACAAGTGGTAAACAATAAATGTCAAACTAATGTCAAACTAAAATAGAGCCTATAAAGATAAAGTGTCAGGTTATCATGCAGACCCATTTTTTTCAAGTAAGTGCATCTAGAAAATTAAAAAACAGAACACAAAACCTAGACTACACTGTACCTAGACTATAATTGTTTATAATTGTTTTTATAATTGTTTTATAATTGTTTATATCTGTTGATATAGAAGATAAAAACAAAGACTCAGACGCTGGACTTATCATGTGTAGACATAAACACACCTTTTATTAAAATACCAAAATATGCTTCACTGTCTGTTCACAGATGATCGCACAATTGGGTCCCATTGGTTCTTTCCTCTGGAGTCCCGCTCCCGTATTGTCAGCATTGTCAGCTATTGACTTTGCAGACAGTAGGCGACTTCTGCGCACTTCAGCATGCGCTCACCCAGCTCTGTCATTTTACGTGGCCTACCAGTTCATGGCTGAGTTGCTGTTGTTCCCAGTTGCTTCCACTTTGTTATAATACAACTAACAGTGGACCTTGGAATATTTAGTAGCAAGGAAATTTCACAGAACACCTGAATCCAATCATTTGGAGTGGTGTCCCAATACTTGTGGCACTATAGTGTATCTAAGATTGGCCGCAAGTAGGCTAAATCATAGTTACATAGTAAGTCAGGTTGAAAAAAGGCACAATTCCATCAAGTTCAACCTATATCATCCTTGTAATGCTCCTTTATCTTTCCTCCAAACCTGTGATACTATTTAGGCACGCTTAACTTATTTTTAAAGGGCCAGATTTATCATCACTAAGATGTCTTTCTTTTTTCCAAATTAATTGTAATGGTTGTGATACCATGCTGGATGCTATCCCTAATCTTAAATATGTCATATTTTCAGCTACAGGTGCTGTCCTATAGTGACCCCCATTGTGCCGTGATCACTCCTCCGTCACCTAGCTGTTCTGCTCTCCTACATTTGACTCTATGCTGGTTTATGTAAGCTGTCAACTGTGCAGAGCACGTTCCTATGTTTAAATGCTCTGATTTCTTTATTCATATTCATGTTCGGTTTTGATATTAAGGAGTTCTGATATACCCTCCTGAGCTACCCTCCTGAACTACATGACATGATATGCATGCTTTAACAAACAAGGGATTGTTTTGTGTATAGACCAGCATGGGGTCAATTTGAATGTGAATTCTATCAAGATGTACTCCCTTACTGTCCAACACTTCCTTTTATCCACCCTGGAATCCTCAGGTGCAACTTAATTGAAGGGGCATGTTCTAAAACTGGCCATACACCTAACAAATGTTTTCATTCAACCCACGGGCTAAACAAAAAAAAATTGATTCCATCAAGACACACAGCGTATCAATCAAGGAATCGCCGCTGTTTGCATTGTATTCTGACAGGGCGACACTGGTCAGAATACCCGATCAGAGCGGGCAGCTCATTGGCTGCTGGCTCTGATCGTATTAAGATTTTCCAGCCGGCTCTTTCAATCAGCTGACCGAGTAACCCCGTCTGAAATGGAGCCGACAGCCCCACACGCTGTGTGAATTTCGTCCGGTTCATTAAAAACTTGCTTAAATTTGGCCAGTGTATGGGCACCTATAATCACATCATGCTTATTTTCCCTTACTTGTTTTCCCATACATGGCCCACATAGGGTTACTGATCTCATTCTCCACCAGCAGCAACCATCCCTCTAAAGGTGGCCATACACTTTACAACCATCGCAAGACCTTAGTCTTGCGATGGTTGTAAAGTAATTAAAAAAACGTACGATCTGCCCATCTTGGACAGGCAGATCGTACTCTCGATCATAGCAAGCCCGCCCCCCTGAGGGGCGGGCTTCCGATGACCGCAATGCTGAATGGGCAGTGTGCGCGTGCGCACACCGGCCCGTTCGGCATTTGTCTCACGAGCACCGTTCAAACCAGCCAAAAATCGTACGATTTTCGGCTGGTTTTCTAGCGTGCTCCTTAGACAAAAGTCGTGCGACCGTACAGTAGAAACGGTTGCACGTCTTCGTTCACACTGCTCGATTCTCGTACGATCGCGGGATTTCCCGCGATTCTCGTACGAGAATCGAGCAGTGTATGGGCACCTATACAAGGGGAAGTTTTACTCAACATCTATCAGCCCTTAACCATTACTTCACTGCTGTTGCTGCAAACACTTGTATATTAAATAAACGTATGGCTGAACACATGATTTGCTATAGTGGTGTTGTAATGCAAAAACTTATGTATACACCACACTGGTAACACATTTTGTTATCATTCAGTAGTTATGCTATATACTAGTGCCATTGAGTAATTATTTAAGCAATTACAGGTTTTCTGGCACCCGCATGATAGCTGCAGATTTACAATCAAATTTGCTGTTAACAAACATGTTCTCCTAACTGAGCCACATTTTCTGCTGCTCTCCCAATATATGGACTTCACAATATTCACACATTCAGATTTGTGTAACATTCACAATTTTTCTAATAAAGACAGTATTATATTCACTAGCATTGACTATTCCTAATAAGTCATCAATTTTATCAGTGATTTACCAGTGATTTCTATGGAGACTCAGCCCTACTGACTTGTCAACACACAGATTCACTGTATTGCAAAAGCCCTAATCCTCAGTTTCATATACTAGCATTTAATGTCTTTACCCACTTACAACTGTCACAAAACTAGAAGGCAAATTGAAAAAACAACCATTGAACAAGGTCAAACCCAGATACACAATGAATTACCATTTGCATCATTTAGACTGTTTAAATACTTGATTTTTTAAATATATTCACAAAGTATTAGAAAAGACAAAAAATATATTATAACACACAAAAGGCAAGTAGAAATTATTATATTTTTAGGAATCATAAAAAAACAGATATTAAATGATACCTTGCTGTTTTTAGAATGCATCTGCCTGATTTGATTATCAATTTTAAACAAACAAGAAGAAAATAAGGATTCTTATAGCACAAGCATACTCTAATTGCAGGCTTTTAACTGCACCCCTCTGAGAACACAGTTCTGATTTAAGTACGCATAGTCAGGAAGAGCTTAGCATGACCACAGGTAAATTCTAATAACTCAAAGTTTTCTCTTAAAATTGAATTATTCTGTACAGCTGGATAGATTAGTAAAAAAAAAAAACAGCATGCAAGAAGAAATAGATTTTTTTTCTAGCTAAATTAAACTTTCAGATTAAAGGATTTGCCCCAAAATATTCTCAGCAAAGGTGAGGCGAGCACTTAAGGGTATTGAAGGTATTATGCAAGTCCAGAGTCTGCTAGGGAGGAGAACAAACAGGAACATTTTATTGATTAAAAGTCCTAAGATTAATGCTGGGTGCAGCTGTCGGGCAGGCGGATTTAACAGGGAAGAAGATTCAGGTATTTGAGAGCATTATAATAACAGTGTTGGTTTTACCATGCCTTCTATTTAATATGCAGGAGGTCTCTCAGGTTTGCAGGAGAAAGCAATTTTTTATTCAAGGCAAGCCAAACACACATGTAGCAGAGGGTTAATATTTTTACTCTGACCTTGTGAGAATTAAATGCTAGTATGAAGAAGACAATACATAATAGAAATGAAAGATAGAAAGTCAGATTTGTTATAGTAGTGCCTCTCCAACTGCTGCTTAAAAACTGCTAACAGTGAGAGATATTGCTACCGTTTATAGAAGCTGATACTTGTGTGACAGTGAGAAGGCAATTCTATTAATTTCTGTGATAAGCAGATTCATTTCAGCCATAGGTAGACATTTAGTGCTTTGTTAAATTGAACATGTCAACCTGTCTATCCTTTCCTAAGAAAAGACACTGCAAAATGCCCACTGTTAAATTTTTTAGCCTGGAGATCTTTTGTGTATCTCTATGAAACTAGTTTCATTAGGGGTCTGGCTTTCCTGACTTTAGAGCAAAGCAATTCATATGACTACATCTGACCAATGAGAGTTCCTCAGTAGACACTCTCATTGGGCACCAGAATGGCAGCTGGTGGAGACTTATTCAAAGAAGTCAGGCATCTAGTAACAAAATAAAATCCCTAGTAACGAGGTAAAAGTACTTTTCAGAGAGGCAAGTTAGTGCAGCTATAAGAACACACATAACTTCAGAGTTGCCTGCAGTGATAATGAAAAGGCTGATCAGCAGGGGCATAAGCACAAGTGTTGAAATTTTTGTAAAATAAAATAAATGTATATGGCTACCTTGGAAGCCTCAGTAGCAGGGTGAAAAGATATTTGCACAATTATGAGACAGGAACAGAAGCCGGGTGGTGAGTCATTACACGGTGCCCGGCTTCCTGTTTGGCTGGGAAGCTGGCTCCATGCTCCCTCGTCACCAGGGAGCACGGAGCTGGCTTCCTGGCCAATCAGGAAGCTGGGGGGCGGGTAATGACTCGCTCCCAGGCCTACTGATTGGCCAGAGACAGGCCAATCAAGAAGCCATGCGGTGAGTCATTACCCGCCCCGAGGCTTCCTGATTGGCCAGAAAGCCGACTCCATGCTCCCTCGTCACCTGGTGATGAGGGAGCAGGGAGACGACTTCTCGGCTAATCGGAAAGCCAGGCGGCGAGTACCAAAAAAAAAATCAGTATTCGTACTGGATAACCAAAAAACCGCTATCGATGCATCCCTAGTAATACTCGTTACATTGGATGGATAGAAATGCTTTTGCATTAAATACCTTAAATGTATTTAATCTTTTTTATCTGTGTGGAATGTAGCTTTAAGTCTTTGTGTTAAACCATGAAAAGTTATTTGAGCAATTGTCTTTTTAGATCTTTTTTAGGTCCTTAGGATCTTTTATTTCATACTCAATACTTTGTATTGTAACTGCACAATATAAACCAACCAACAATAGCCTGGTCTTAAACTAGTATGGTTTAATACTAAAACATGTTATATGTACATCATTTACAATTATCCTTGAGTCATCTTTTGTGAGCTATTTCTATGAATTTGTATCCCATCTGCCGGTATCCACTCATTAAACATTACCGGGCACATGTTTAAATATTTACATTATAGAAATTGTGTTATGCAGATCCAAAACTATCCTTAAAAATCTTGAAGCTGCTCATGATGTTGTGATGAACCTGCTGGTTTAAATGAGAAGTAAAAAGGGAACCGCATATGTTCCTAATTAAGATACTTGAAGATAATGACCTGTGTTTGTGCTTTATACAAAGTGTTTAATGTGGGATCATAAATATGGTTAACTGCTACGAGTCTGCGAAAGAAGCCTTAATTGCACTGTTAAAACACTAACAAGGTTATGTGTTTCCGCTTTTTTTATATAAATTATGGAAATCATCTTGACTCGTTAAGCTTCTGCTTGGAATAAAACAAGCTGCTTCTTAACTCTTAAAAACTAATGAGATGTAAAAATAGATTCTACAAATTCACCATGAACTTGCTCCTGTCTAGCACACTATTAATTTAATATAATGTTAACAGTTATGTATGATTATGGATCTTATCAGGGTTTTCTGTAGGACAGATTTGTTTGTGAATAGATGTATAAGTAATTTAATGCATGAATTAAATAGGTTGTACCTAGAGCATTGTGTGCTGTTAAAGCTTATGAGAAGTTATTATATTATTTTGAAAACCTTAAAATTAGATATGAAGTATACATAACAGTTATAGTGTAAACTTATAGAAAGTGTCACTGTATAAATAACATTAAAATAAAACTATATTTTTGTACAGCCCAACATTATAAGATAAAAATAAAAATTAAATCTTTTGTCAGGGCAAAAAATATAAATAAATAAAAGATTGGCAGTAGGTCTCTGCAATACATGCACATTCCCCTACGTGTTATCCCTTTAAAGAGCCTGCACGTATAGAAACATACTTGTGTGGATGTGCCAGAAATGCACTGAGCTGCTATTCCCATGGTGGGCTGACAACACACAACATTTATGTGAACTATCCTTGTCCAGTTGTCTTTTCTAAACTACTCAAACCCTCCAGCTATCCTTTTCTCTGCAACATAGACATTAATTATTCTGAAAGTCCAAGATATGAAATGGGAGGGCTAATTAGGCTCCTTGAGATAACAGTGTGCACAAAATACAGCACAGCTCTGAATTTCTGATCAATGGGTATTTTTTTTGCACTCTGAAAAGATGTTAAAAAATGCTTTCTTCCGTTCCACCTGCTGGTCCGGCATGGAGATCGCAGTTTTGCACTACACAGGCCGGACCAACTCCCCATGTTGTTCGCCTTGCTGGGCTGTGTACCAGTTCCAGTGATGGATTGGCTGACCCCATTGCCGAATCAGACGGATCCCCCCTGCTAGCAGTCGGAGGCTCAGGAGACAGAGATCCTGCAGACCGCGGGGTGACCGGAGCCGAGACCGCAGTGGCCCTGCATCCAGAGAGGACTGAGTCGGCGTAGGGAGAGCATGCAATGGACGATCCCAGGATTACACTTAGAGACATACGAACTGTACCCGGACTGACGAGAGGACGCCTCGGGGTGAGCGGGCGACTACGGGTCTACTATCCATCCGAGGCATTCAAACCTGCACCACACCTCCCATGACTTTCTGGAAAGCACTCCAAATATGCCATTTCCTTACTCAGGTGGTGGGACAGCCACAGGCTTTGCCTCCCCTGACCCCCTTCGAGGAGGGCTGTCTGCTAGAGGGTCCTACCTGCCATGGCCTGTCTTGTACGACTGTTATCTGTCTTGCTTTTTTGTTTTGTACAAATATTGAAATACCTATAAATAAAGAATGTATTAAAAAAAAAAAAAATGCTTTCAATCATATATTTCATAGACCAAAAGGTGGCAAAGAAGTTAATTTTTGGGGGTCACATAAACTTTAACATGTTTCACAGAATTAATTAGCATATTTTGTCAAACTTGCTGTTGGAAAAACAGTAGAAGCAAGGAAACTAATAGGTTCCGTGATCTCTCATGAGCAATCCCTCTATGTCATCCGTTGCCATTTTGAAATGTTTTTGTATTCCCTAATTATAGTATTTGACACTTAGAGGTCTATTTATAAAAACAATTGCTGTGAAAATTTCTTTTTTTTTTCAAAAAGCCCAAATAATACCCTTGGAATTTTTTTTAATACAGTATATGTAAAATGTTTATTTTATGGTATTTAATCTATATTTTGCAGGGTAATCACCTTGATTTCGTAACCCAAAGAATAATCAAAAGCAATAGCCAAAGAACATTCAGTCAGAAGAAAATCCCTAATACTAATGAGTGAATACTAGATAATTCATCCAGAGCAATAGCTATGCATATTTTTTTTATAAATAGACCCCTTAGTCTTAAAACATGTAAGAACCCCTTTCGTAAAACATATTTCATTTATCCAAGGTTTCCATTTCTCTTGAGACAATGTTCAATGTCACAAATAGTAAAGTGTTTATTTTCACAAGATGGTACTACTAAAGTAGTCTAGAGCAGGTTGGAAAATCTTCGGCCGCACAGAGCTTGCAGCCAATCAGCTGTGAGCTCTGTTTAGGTATTTTGACAACGGTTGCAAGCCGGTGTTGGAATACAATGGAAACAGGAAGGGATTCCTCCATCCATGCTCACAAGCGTGGATGGAGGAATCTGTTATATTTTCTTCATTTAGGCAGCAGGTAAAATTAAAAAAATATATCCATGTATACCCAGCTTAAACTTTTGATCCAGCACAAGTGATAGTTACAGGTACCTCAGTTGCAGCTGTCAGTCAACCAGCAGGGGGCATTAACTGTTGCAAAGTGGATGAAAGCACAGAATGACCACCATCCTGCAGCTTTGGGAGCATGCGGTCTCAGGTAAAAGAGAAACTAGCAGAATCAACAGCTATTTGGAACAATTACTCACACCAATATGAAATTCTTGCACAACTACATTTACAAGGGAATAAAACTATTTGTTACACATTTGTAGTATTTGGTTTCTCCCTGAATTGTACCGTTCCTGCCGTTCCGCAGTAACACCAGTAAGTGTTCAACCTGCCTCGCATGTTCCTGATCAAACACCATTACTTTTGTTAATAAAAGGGCCTATGGCTCCTAAAATTGTATAAAGTCAAAAGATTTTTTATAATTTCAAATGCTTAAATCACTTACAATGGATGCTACTCCTTGAAGTTTAAAGTTTTAGTTTCTTGTAGAATTAGCTGGTCCCCAGAGAACTGGCTCTGATATCTTGTTTTACGGTGGCTTCTTTCCCTTGCTGGGTGATATGGAGCTGCCCTTTGGTGTATTGGTAAACTATGTGCATCTCCACAAACACACAGACACAACAAGGAAATCCATTCTTCTGCTCCCTACTCCCCGCTCCTCTCTCCACCCTTCTCCAAGCTAGTAGATGAACAACTGATGGAGACTGTACTGTTCCTTTTAATCTTGCACTGATCAGGAAGTTCAGGGTAGCAGAACCAGGAATGTTGGAGCCAGCTGTTTGGAAACAGGTTGACTGTGGGGGTTATTCACTATGGAGCTAAAGGATACAGCCGTAGCTTTGGCTGGTCCTTCGGCTCTCTTCGGCCACCTCTTCCCTTCGAGTCAGTCGAACTGAAGAGCTGCTGTAAGGGCTATTTACAATAGCATGTACAGCCGACGAAGGCGGCCGAGCAGCTCAGCTGAGTGAAAGTGACAGCTAAAGCGGGGAGAATGGCCTGCCGAAGGGCCAGGCATTCTTCCTGCAAATGACAGCTGGGCGCAGCCAGCCATGATCTCATGGCTCGCTCTGACCAGTTGTAATGATAGATCAGAGTCCCCAAATGACCTGGGGAAGCTGATCTTTCTATCTGTCCCCAAAAAAGGGTATAAAATTCATTTCAGTACAGCGCTGCATGACGGAATAAATGTCATTCAAAGTACCGCAGCGCTGAATACTGAAAAATGGCCTGGATGGGAAGGGGGTTTAACACCGCGGATGTCAACTGGATAAACAATAACAACTGGGTGGAGTCGGCCGTGAAGTCACGGCCGGCTCCGCCCAGTTGTTATTCATTGGCCAGGACCTGCTAGAAGACTCTAGCTGGTGGAGGCCAATAGGAAACAGTTGGGTGGAGCTAGCTGTCACCAGATGTTGGATTGGGTGAGTCGAAGTCCTTCTGCACTTCGGCTCAGCCGAAAATGCAGAGCATGTTCGGCTGACCAAAGGCAAAGGCATGTTCGGCTGACCAAAGGCAGCCGATGTACAGCTGATTTTAGCCGATGTACGGCTGAAAACAGCCATACAAGACTGAAGTGAATAGGCGAACATCGTTCAGCTCACTTCACTTTGGCTGCATTATTCACTCGTCTGCCTTCGGCAGCTTTGTGAATAACCCCCTGTAAGTGCTTGGGCAAGCACTGCGCAATTAACATTTATTTGATCTATATTCATTATTGAATAAAGTTTGAGAGTTTACTACTACTTTACATGAGATCCTGAGTACTTAAACTATACCTGTGCTATCCTTAGTTGATAGACATTTTATTTACAATTTCCAAAAGAAAAAAAAACACAGAATTGGTCTGGTGTGCCCATAAAAGGAAGGCGAGTATTGTAACAAATTGCCAGCAGGTGCTCTCTTACTCCCCAAACACCCTGTTGGTGTCTCATCTACCTTGGAATTTTCTGGAATGCTGTGCAAAATGCTTCACGGTGCCCATGATACCACCCCTCCCTGGTTTCAAATTTGATTCCCTGTATAATCATATAAAGCATGTGTAAGCAATGGTTTGTTGTGCTATGAGCAGCATTTAAATGTTGCCAAAGTATGGGATTAGTAGGGTCAGATCTCACATTACTGTCATTCTAAGTTAAAGAGAATGGGGTAGGAGGCACCAGATCCAAATCTACATCAATTAAACCGTCAAGCTATAAACCTCACTGAAGTGTACACGGGTTATAGTTGGCAGCTCATGGACACAAAAAGGCTTCTAGGAGGGCATTTTGGCTGGAATCCAAGATGATCAGTAAAAAAAAAGTAGCACCAGACCAAGTGCTGAGAGACCATGTAAGGTACGTTGTAAAATGGCTATGAAGTTACAAAATGTCTTACCGTCAAGAGGAAACAACCTTTTTTAGCTATACGCACATAGTTAAAATGTCTTATGATAATGCTATATGTATATATTATAATATAATGCATTATGATGTAACATATGTCACATAATCTTGCTCCCTTGATTAAGGAGTTTTTGTCGTTTTTTTATACTTTACATGGAAGTTTAAAAGTTATTATTATTATACAGGGTTTATATAGCACCAATAGTTTGTGCAGTGCTTTAAAATATAGGGAAGACATTACAATACAAGACAAGATGGTAAGTTTTACTGGTTGTCAAAATTGGTAAAGAAGAAAAAAGTTAAAAAGAAAACAAATGCAGCCACCGCA
Source organism: Nanorana parkeri (assembly GCF_000935625.1). Lineage (NCBI taxonomy): Eukaryota > Metazoa > Chordata > Amphibia > Anura > Dicroglossidae > Nanorana > Nanorana parkeri. The sequence goes on along the minus strand of NW_017308894.1, from coordinate 9,445 downwards.
TGTACAGGTGAAACTCGAATAATTAGAATATCGTGCAAAAGTAATTGCAGTAAGTGCTGCAAAAGGGGCCCAAACCAAGTACTGAGTACATATGCATGCTTATACTTTTCAGAGGTCCGATATTGTTCTATGTACAATCCTTGTTTTATTGATTGCATGTAATAATCTACTTTTTTGAGGTTGTGGATTTGGGGTTCTTGGGGTTTTCATGAGCTGTAAGCCATATTCATCACAATTATGACAAATCACGGCTTGAATTATCTTGCTTTGCATGTAATGAGTCTATCTCATATATTAGTTTCATCTTTTAAGTTGCATTAGTGAAATAAATGAACTTTGCACGATATTCTAATTATTCGAGTTTCACCTGTATATAATATTTAACTAATAAATTATGTTAATTGGTACATTCTTAAAGTGTATGTAAACCTTTATATAGCACTTCTCTTCTTTGAGAACCATTATATATCATTATATAGCATTATGTACCGTTATATACCATTGAAATAATTTTGTAAGTGCAAAAAAAAAAAAGTTGACCCTGCCAGTGCAAACTTCCTGTGTTCTCTGCATCCACTGACTGCTATAAGTTACCATTGTTCCCAGCATTGCTTGTGGACTCCAGAACCCACACCCCAGTTATGGCAAAGTGGCAAATGGGAGAGAATCTACAGCTCTAAAACACTTTCTTTTAGGCTGACTTTGCTGCCTCTCCATATATACAGTAAGGTGAATGACCGTTGTGGCCATAGGACATTGAGTGTGTTACTGACAGGATCACCAGGTAAAAAAAGAAATAGAAAAAAATTAAAAAAAATAAAACAAATGTAGCCACCGCTAGGGATGGCAATCTGCAATATGCAATGTTTGTTCTTAGATTTAGATATGATTTACCGTTTGTTTAGCAAGGCTTACTTTTTAAACTGTTCTTGCCTGGCATCCATTTACAAATAACTGAAGTCATCTTTTCAGTTTTTGAGCTTAGATACTGATTCTAAACCACTAGGCTCCTATTCCCTTTGTAACATTGTATACCTTTCCTTTTTCTGCCAAGACTCCCTCTCTGTACCTCATACTGCTGCACAAGGAGACTGTGAGACCTTAGCAGGGGGCAAATTGCTTGAATTTCCATCAGCCAAACGCATATATTAATGTTTCAGCTTTAATGTAGATGGAATCTGATACTCACACCAATTATATGTAATTGTGAAACACTCACAGTGAGTCAGGTTAACGAGGTTTGCGGGAAAATAGAGAAACGACCAATGTATTAATTTCTGGGCAATACGCTCTGATCAATCACTCTCATTAACTCAACACATTTTCATAATTACACTCTACAGGGAGGAGGAGAGGAAGTGGATTCCTGAGGGTAAACTCTTCCCGTCTAAATATAAATCAATTTCAATAAACATAATTAATCTTACGTTTGGAGCATTAATAAAGCAAAATGGAGCAGTGACATGTAGACTAGAAATAAGAGCTGGTTAAGCTTTCTTTCAGTAATATACTGTCTTCTTCTGACTAGAAATATATTAAAATATCTCATACATTAAATATAGAGCATTCTGAATACTTCTTACTCAAGACACTCACTTCCAGTAATGCAAGGATTCCAGGAAGAAATATTTAGGAGGCACTGAAATTTAAATTCAACATAATTAAAAACAACTGGTGAGAATATCAAATACTATAGAGCAGCTAAGAGAAATATAGAAATATTTTTTTAAAAGTAAAGAAGCGAAGAGATCACAAAAACCGCAAGCTACAACTTGTATCTGTTTCAGGGTGATCTCATAGGTAGCAATCTGAAGAAATAAATAAGTGTCTATCAGAGGTAACAATGTTTTAGTGTGCGGTATTTGTAAGCCGCAAAGAAAGGAACCCCAAAAGAGAAAGAAAAACGATCCTTGTAGATCTCTAGCTCTTCAATCCGGCAGCCCCCTTGTATTGGTACTCACCAGAATGTAGTGAGAAACCACACTTCTCAAGATCGTAGCTGTTTTAGATCCACGATACTGCCCCACTTTGGACGGTGTTCTTCCGCCAGGTACCAGGAAAAGTTTTACTCTCTTTCAAAATCTTGTGGAAACTCTGAGTGAATGACCGTTGGCACCACGCTCAAGGAAAACTGCCTAGGGGGCCTGAAAGAGAGTAGAACTTTTCCTGGTACCTGGTACCTGGCGGAAGACACAGCTCCCCTTGTACACTGTTCACCTTAATTACACATATATATATATATATATATTTTATATATCACTGTTTGGATAATTATATTATTAGGTTAACCTTTTAGCGCTGTGTTTTCCACTTTTCACTTACCATTGAGGCGGTCTATCCCCTTCAGCTCACAGCAGCTTTAGTTTAAGTTTAACCGAAGTAGCTCCAGGAGCGCAGAACTTATCTTTTTATACACTGAAATTTCAATGCTCATTCAAATATGCAAATGCAAAGAATTTTTGAAACATTCACTGGATCTAGTAAGGCAGCTCTGAAACAGACATCCATTGATGGGTACCTGGAAGCAGCTCAAATGGACACCAAACCAAAAAGTAAAAGAGTTCAAGATGCCTTTATTTGTTCACAATTCAATACCATAAAAAACAGCCTATGCATTTTGGGGGCAATAGCACTCTTTCTTCATGAGGGCATAGAACAATGGAAAGAGGACTTGGATGCACAAAAAATCTAAAAATATAGCTCTATATATTTGGTCTGAGTTAAACTCTCCTTTTAGACTGCAAATGCACTGTGGTCAGTGGCATTAATAAAAGGATGGTAGTTCCATAAAATAAACTTTTCTAATCATTTTGGCCCTTATGACCTCATGGGAAAAATATAAATGAAAGTCTGAAAGTTTTTGCTCAATTTCTGCTTGGAAAGTTCTCCTTTTTTTTTAGAAGGGAATTCTTTAGCTCAGGTAGGACAGAGAGACATTAATTCTTCAGGTGCTGGTAAAACTCCCTTGAGTGCTGGAAATGTAAGCATTGCTTAAATTGTGAGGTTGGAACACGAACTGATTCTCTGCAACATTGGTAGGGAACTGGAGCTTTTTATTTATTGCTGGTGAGTGGGGAGACATCACAAGTCCTCTGTTTGAATATCATACAACATACAGTGCACATTGAAATGCATCGTAGAGGGTATAATAATACAATAGTGTTATTCTCTCCCTGACCTGCATAACTGTGTACTCTGAAGTGCATATAGTCTTTATTTTGAGTGGTGAGAATTACTCTTCCTTCCTTATTAGATCTAATGAAGCCAAGCAAATTGTCTTTCATTTTCCCTTTATTTTTCTCTCCCTCTCTCTCTCTCTCTGTATTCAAAGACCAATAAATTATAGAGGGGTTTAGTCTTTGTGATCTGGAAAAGTATTAAAGACTGAAATCAGATAAGGAAAGGTAATAAGAGAAGAAATAGCCCACCAGAGTCTCCAAGAGATTATAGCCAATCTATACTCTATAATTGATTGCAAAGAAAAGACGTGGAAAAGGTTTAAAATGGATAAACATAGGGTTTACCATTAAGTGCACCCTCTGCAGACCCTTCTATCATTACCAGGTTTTTACTTTGAACAGACAATCCCATAAGATTCCACTAGCCATATATTTCTACTCATTAGCTCGTAATCCATCTTCCATCCCTGGATCTTTATTGCACGTATTCGGGTGAGTGAAACTAATATCTTTTTTGGTTGATGTTGTTCACTTAAAATCAACAAGACTTTAGAAAAGATATGGATTTGCAATAAAGGTTTATCCTGTAATAATTACTCAAGCTCAGAGCCTGAATCACAAATCAAACCTGGATCGTTAAGGGCAGGTTAAAAACAAAATGACAGTGTGTTTCAGAAAGATTAATATTGTGATAAATCAATGCTTGCCTATCTCTCTTGCTTCCTCTGTGCATTTTTATTAAACAAAAATGTTACCCTATAAAACATGAATTTATGTAAAGTGGCATGAACACTTGCAGGAGTTGGTAAAGTGCACATTTATCTAGCTAAATTATAATTGACCATATGGAAAAATAAAAGATAACTGTGACCAAACTGAGTGTTATTACTTAGATAGGTCTTAGAGACAAAAGCTGAATTCCAGCCAAACAACTGAAATACATATATAAAGATTTTTTTTACATAAAATATTTCTGATCACTCGTCTATTCATAGTTTTTCTAATTGGACAGTGATACAGTATCACCACAATGATGAGTGGCCACTTCTTTCCCCTTATGTAAGCAGCTTACAGTACCTAAAAACATGTCTGCATAACTGCACCTTACAATGCAATAGAGCCACACAAGGCTGATTTAAAATACGTTTAACAATATAAAGAATGCATAGCAGGATTATATGGCATTTCTTATATATGGCTGGATTTCAGCTTTAAATTACATATTACTCTATACCAACAGTTTCAAACAACATTGTCTACCTTTTCAAAGCCTAAAATTTTCTGTGCATCCAGCCATGAGAGCTGATTTATCAGAAGGGAGAGAGATTACTTTTTTTGAGCTGTTGTTTAGTTATTTAGTTTATTTAGTTGTGTGGTCTCTGTTTAACCTCCTGACACTTGCCTGAACTTAGTGTTGGTCAAACACTTTTTCAAACACCGTTCCTCTTGTAAAAGAGACAATCAGCACTGTAGCTAGGTAAGTTAAGTTGTAGGTACGTAGGCCAAGTTGTATCAGATGCTTTCCTCTTTTATTTTGCCTTTCTGACTCTCCTATTTTCTTTTTAGCATAAGTTGCATGCACAAGACCTTTGGGTTAGATATGCAATGTATTATAAAGATGAATAAGAGACAATCATATAATATGTGTATGTGTGTATATATATAATGTATATATTTTGCAGGGAGTCATTCTGGGGAAGGACTAACGGGGTTAATTTGTGAAGGCATGTACTTTCCCTTCAGACCTGCCTATTAAGCACAGGCAAGCTTAGGGAGGGTTAGTGTGAGAGTCAGATAGAAGGAAGGCTCTCTGTTGCTGCGAAGAAGCAGGAGAATTGTGCTGATAGCCAATGTGAGGTGGGGAACAGCTTGATAAGCACACACCATGCATTTTACTGTTTGGACTTTTTTGTTATTTTGCCTTTTAGCTGAAGTTAAGATATATTTGTTTGTGTTTGGCCTGAAAACAGACTTTAATTTCACAAAACCGTAGTTCTGACGCTAGTTTTCCCTCTAAACACCACAATTGGTTGAACATGCAATGGGCAAATTGAAGTGTCCAGGCAAGTTCTATGTCATAGATTAATCCCCTGGAAACTATAAAATCTTCAGAAAAAGAAATGGAGGAGGTGGGTGCATGATTTTAGCATGCCAAAGCGGTACATTGTTTTTCATGGCAATTTGTTGTTTTATATTGTAGGCCTGTAATTCTTGGTAAATCTTAGGAATAACTCACCTAAATCTGTCCAAACAAGAGTCCAGTAGACATCCCGGGTATAATAAAGTTTGAAACACTAAATCATAAATTATAATAAATAATTATAAATAATTATAATTATAATATAATACATTATAAAAAATTATAATATAGTAATAAAAAAAATGGTCCAGTAAATGGGAATTCTGGGGGCGCTGCCTGAGCCGTACCACAGTCAATAGAGTAAGTAAAAGTACAGGCAGGGCACTGGATACAGCTCTAGGGACAAAATTGAAGTGAAATAGTTTGATAAATATATGTAATTACAGCAGATTACATTGTATTCTGTGTATTCTGTGTAAATGTCATGTTTGCACTTTTGAATTTCCCGCCGGCTCTGCCCCCCGCTGTGATGCCCGAAAACGAAACTCAAAGCTGAATGCCGGCATTGGCCAGGCGAACACAGCAGAGGACACCGTGGGCTCGCAGGGACAAGGTAAGTGACACTTTTGCACAATCCCGATTGGGGCTCGGGGTTACCGCTCTTGGTACTGAAATTTAACCATGAGCCACACTCGGGAATACTGCCAGGGAGGTTAAGTAGCTGACACTGGCCAATATCCAAGAGCAGTTGAAAAGGCTAAGCACTTGCTGGTTGGATAGATTGCACTCCTGCAGAATGCATTAACCCAGCAAACTGGAAGGCTCTAAGATGGTTCTGCTATGCCAGAAAAGAGAACTTGAAGGCGCAAAAAACTAAAACTACAGATCTATATATTTGGTCTGAGTCAAACTCTCCTTTTAGACTGCAAATAGACTGTGGTCAGTGGCACTAATGAAAGGATGGTAGTTCCATAAAATATGATAAAACAAGATTAGAAGCCATGGCCTCCTCTAGTCTGGGACTACCGGATTTGGAGGTCTCTTGAGAAAACTTTCAGATGGAGCCCCACTATGATCTCCAACAGGGACAGGGCCACAGTGTTAAATGGTGAGCCACACTAAACTGAGACAGATGTGTGGTTCCCCCATTTTTCTGTGAATCATGATCTGTTGTAAAGAGTCACCAGACAGTGTGACGAAGTAGGTGAACAACTGGTAAAACTTTTAGACACAAAGAGGGTTATTCACAAAGCTAGCCGAAGGATCAGCCATAGCTCCGGCTGATCCTTCGGCTAGCTTCGGCAGCCGGAGCCCTTCGGTTCAGTCGAACCGAAGAGCTGCTGTACGGGCTATTCACGATAGCCCGTACAGCTCCTGAAGTTGGCCTAGCGGCTCGGTTGAGCGGTAAAAGCTTTTAAAGCGTCGCCTATGGCCAATTTTGGGTACGGTAGTTTTCTGCGATGTCGCAGGTGCGCGCAATTTTAAAGCTTGACATGTTTGGTGTCTATTTAACCGACGTGACCCCGACTTTTATATTTTACCAAAAAACTGGGTAATAATAAGTGTTTCCTAACAATGTAAAAAAAACTTTTTTTTCAAAATTTTAAGTAATTTTTCCTAATTATAGTAAAACATAAAACCCGTAGTGGGGATTAAATACCACTAAAATAAAGCTCTATCTGTCCCCAAAAAATGGTATAAAATTCATTTCAGTACAGCGTTGCATGACGGAATAAACGTCAGTCAAAGTATCCCAGCGCTGAAAACTGAAAAATGGCCTGGCCAGGAAGGGGGTCTAAACACCTGGTCTTGAAGTGGTTAAACAATTACAACTGGGCGAAGCTGGCTGTGACATCACGGCCGGCTCTGCCCAGTTTTTATTTATTGGCCCGGACCTGCTAGAAGACTCTAGAAGCAGGTCCCAGCC
>NW_017308894.1:0-945 GCF_000935625.1 Nanorana parkeri | reverse complement strand
AACAGGCCCGCCCCAGCCAATAGCAAACAGTTGGGTGGAGTTAGCTGTCACTGCTAGCTACGCCCATTTGTTTTGTCAGGCTGAAACAAAAAAATTTTTCTAACCTTTTTACATTTTGTAATAGGATCGGCCGAAGCTACGGCCGGATCCTTCGGCAGCTTTGTGAATAGACCCCAGTATGTTCACCATGTCCACAGTCATGAATGAACAGGAAGAGATGTAGATAAATTCCCATTCATTCTTAACTGGGGACACAGTAAACATACTATGTGCTCAATTATTTACAAACATTCAACAATCACTGATTGCTGAGTGCTTGTACCCGTTCCATCCTGACTCGCCCCCCTGGGTCTCAGGAAGCTGTCTCCTGCAGAGACACCCACAGACCCTGCAGTCTGCCGGATCTCAGGGGGGCGGTGCAGAATCTATGCTGGGCCCTGCCAGCACAGTCGTCCTCCTACCTGGCACTGGAAAAAAGCCTCCTCCGCCTTTGCCCCGCCTCCTCCGTTGCAGTCATCGGCCCTCCAGGCTCCTCCATCTTCACCCTGCCTCTTCCATCTCCGCCGGGCGTCCGCCCCATCTCCCGTCTCTGCCCCCTGCTGCTCCATCCCCGTCTCCTCCTGCTCTACCACGAAGGGCATTCAGCCAGTGGCATTACAACCGGGGGGTTGACGATGCAGCACCCCCCAGTCTCTGCGCCCGGGACAGCCGCACCACCCCGCCCCCCGGTTGTTACGCCACTGGTGCCAGCAGCTCACATCGCTCTCCTCCCCCTGCACAGCTCGGCCTCATGTGATGGTTTTCTCCTTCCCACTGGATGCTGCGCTGTGTCAGAGGGGACACAGAGCAGCGTCCAGCAAGGAGGAGAGAACCTAAGGATGCATCGCTATTTCGGCCAAAAGACTGGCACTTTCGGCATTTTGCCAAAAGTGCCATTTTCGGCCG
>NW_017308893.1:120106-126693 GCF_000935625.1 Nanorana parkeri | reverse complement strand
ATATTTTATTATATCATTTGATGTGACGACACAGAAGAAATTACACTTTGCTGCCATGTAGCAAAGTGACATCGCCGCAATCACTTGTTAACGAGCGTATTCCCCACACTACAAATAGTCCTGCCTTCCCAAAGCAGGACTAAATGTAGAAGGCAACTTACCGCCCGGCGCCCAGAACTGTATGTTCCGGCCGTCGGGGGACTCCACGCCGCTGTGGTCTTGTGGGGAATCCAGGCCTGCCCAGACCATGACACTCCCACCACCATGCTTGACTGTAGGCAAGACACACTTGTGCATGTACTCCTCACCTGGTTGCCACCACACAGGCTTGACACCATCTGAACCAAATAAGTTTATCTTGGTCTCATCAGACCACAGGACATGGCTCCAGTAATCCATGTCCTTAGTCTGCTTGTCTTCAGCAAACTGTTTGCGGTCTTTCTTGTGCATCATCTTTAGAAGAGGCTTCCTTCTGGGACGACCATGCAGACCAATTTGATGCAGTGTGCAGCCTATAGTCTGAACGCTGACAGGCTGACCCCCCCCACCCCTTCAACCTCTGCAGCAATGCCGGCAGCACTCATACACCTATTTCCCAAAGACAACCTTTGTATTTGACGCTGAGCATGTGCACTCAACTTCTTTGGTTGACCATGGCGAGGCCTGTTCTGAGTGGAGTCTGTCCTGTTAAACCGCTGTATGGTCTTGGCCACCGTGCTGCAGGTCAGTTTCAGGGTCTTGGCAATCTTCTTATAGCCTAGGCCATCTTTATGTTGAGCAGGGGTCTCAAACTCAATTAACTCGGGGGCCACTCGACAATTTTTTTTTCTCCCATGGGGGCCGCTTGCCAAATTTCATACTTTAAAATAAAATTAATTTTGTACTACGGACACCAATACACACACAATAAGGCCCCATTCATATCTGTAGATTCAGGTGCGATTAGGGATTTCTGCGTTAGATTACCCCTGCACATATAAAATAATACACCCCCTCCATACACATAAAACAATACTACCCCTCTACATATAAAATAATACACCCCCCTGTACATACACAAAAAAAATTACCCCTCCACATATAAAATAATACAGTCCCAGTCCTGAGCCATGTTGAACTTCCAGTGACCAGTATGAGAGAGTGAGAGCGATAACACCAAATTTAACACACCTGCTTCCCATTCACACCTGAGACCTTGTGACACTAATGAGCCACATGACACCGCGAAGGGAAAATGGCTAATTGGGCCCAATTTGGACATTTTCACTTAGGGGTGTACTCACTTTTGTTGCAAGCGGTTTAGATATTAATGGCTATGTGTTGAGTTTTTTTGAGGGGAAAGCAAATGTACACTGATATACAAGCTGTACACTCACTACTTTACATTGTAGCAAAGTGTCATTTCTTCTGTGTCGTCACATGACATGATATCATCAAATATTTACAAAAATGTGAGGGGTGTACTCACTTCTGTGAGATACTGTATATACATACACTATATTGCCAAAAGTATTGGGACACCCCCTACAAATCATTGGATTCAGGTGTTCCAATCACCTCCATGCCCACAGGTGTATAAAATCCAGCACCTAGTCACAGGGCAGCCATCAGAAATTTCGGGGCCCCTTACACGGCTTTAGGCCGGGCCCCCGCCACTGGACACGGGTCTTAGTGACAAGCTGGACACAGGACCCACCTGAGAGTGACCCTGCAGAGCCCACCATAGATGCTGCACAGCCCATCTGAGACTGTAGATGGTGGGCTCCGAAGAGGTCTCAGGTGGGCTGGTCAGGGCTGCATCCCTCCCCTCCCTCCTTTCCTTCCTTCCTTCCTAGCTCCTCTTACCTGCGCACGTGGCCTCGTCTGCCGCCGGACAGGCCAGAAGTAATGTCACGTCACTAACATGACGTCACTTACGGCCAGTCCGACATCAGAGGAGCAGCATCGCTGATGGGGCCCCAGCTTGTTTCGAAGCCACTGGAGCGGCAATGCTGGGGCCCTGCGCTGCTAGGGCCAGGCCTCCACCTCCTTGCCCTTCACCGTCGGCCGATAGTCATGCAAGGGACCCGGGCGGGCCCCCCAGGCCCCTTACATGAGTATCAGCCGTACCACCCTGATGGCTGCCCTGCCTAGGCATGCAGACGCTTCTACAAACATTTGTGAAAGAATGGGTCGCTCTCAGGAGCTCAGTGGATTCAAGCGTGGTACCGTGATAGGTTGCCACCTGTGCAATAAGTCCATCCGTGAAATTTCCTTGCTACTAAATATTCCACGGTCAACTGTTAGTGGTATTATAACAAAGTGGAAGCAACTGGGAACAACAGCAATGGTCAAACATTCTCATAGACACACTCCTAAACCTTGTGGACGCCTTCCCAGAAGAGTTGAAGCTGTTATAGCTGCAAAGGGCGGGCCAACTCAATATTGAACCCTACGGACTAAAGGTGCCCACACACCTTACAATTTATCTGCAGATTTTCTTCTGTCAGATGGAAAAAGTGCAACAGATTGGCCCAGGTGGAGATTACTCCATCCACACAGTTAAGTGTAGATGGAGGAATCTGTTGCACCTTTTCCATCTGACCACAGAAAATCTGCAGATAAATTGTAAGGTGTATGGGCAGCCTAAGACTGAGATGCCATTAAACTTCATGTGCATGTAAAGGCAGTGAAAATATACATTTGATAATACAATACAAGCCCCCATTTAATTCAATATATATAAAGTCAAAAGTCTTAAAGTCATATTCAGCAAATTTTCATTCTATCACTTTTCTTTCTCTGTATTGTACTTTGCACTTCTTTTATGGTACAGCATGTTGGAACTAGCCATTAGTGATAAGCGTTATCTATAACTAATGATGCCAAAGATCTTCTTTTGTATGCCAGCAAGTAAAGTTATTAATGACTGATGTCATATGATGCCACAATTTTTGTTATACAAGATGTGCTAATAGGGTACAACGTTTACATAGTTACATAGTATTTGAGGTTGAATAAAGACATTAGTCCATCAAGTCCAACCTATTAGGATCTCATTCTAGGAGTACCCGTACCCCTGTATATTACGGTCCCTTAAGAAATCGTCCAAAAGTTTCTTGAACAATTCCACATTATTTGCTGAAATCACCGCCTGTGGCAGTGAGTTCCAGACCCTAACTGATCTTACTGTGAAGAACCCTTCGCCCCTCGTGCTGGAATTTTTTTTCCACCAATTTTAGGTGGTGGCCTCTAGTTTTTGTAATGGAGTTAATGATGATTAAGCATTCTGTACAGTATAAAGACTAAGAAACTCTTGTAATAAACTGAGCATGTGTGAATCTGCCTCAGTGTAGTTAATTCTATGTTCCTGAAGCGCTTCGAAGGAGAATCCCCCAGCCGTCTAAATAAGGGGTCCTTTCAGGCAGGTGTCCCAATACTTTAGGCACAGCGTACACAGACACACGCACACACACTATAACGAATATCCCAACTAAGGGTTTAATTGACTAATTAAAAATATATACTTGTATAATATTACTCCAGGGTGATATGAAGCAAGGTTGTTGTGTTTTGTACACTCCGCTGTAAATGAACCTGGGAATTCAGGAGAGTCTCCAAAGTGCGTCATTGCAGAAAGAGACGGTTCACAAGGCAGCCTATTGTATCCAGTCACCTGGAAAAGAAAAATGAGCCGAAACCAGGCCATGGAGGAACAATGGACCTCTTGTTCTGGCCCACAGCAGAAGGACAAGTTGTCCTGGGCCTCTTGGAAGTGAACTCTGTGTGAATGTAGCTGAGCTGCTCAGGCCACTGGAGGCCTCTCAGTCCTGTTGTAGAAAACGTTATTGGGCAACACAATGATTTCCTGCTCTGTTTCTTTGAATAAAGCACCCAATGTCTAGGTGTTCACCTCGTGTCCCGTTTGACACAATCTACAGTGTTCTTTTCCTAACTCATATCAATCCCCAAGTCCTAGCTCAACCTGTGCGCTTCCCACCAGCAGTTGTTACTCATGATGAGGAAATACGTCCCAGACCTATGAGTTATGAAAGCTTGTAATGAGCACCTGTCACATTTTTATGTCCCAGGAAAGCACTTAAGGTTGAGCTCTCCTATCCCCACCTTCTCCATATGCACAATACAATGCTTGTTTAGGGGCGTCATAATAGAGAGGAATACATAACTCATAACTTGTTCAGTACCATGGCAGCCAGCCAGCTAGCACTCTCTTCTTTTCTTCACTCCCATCCCAAAACCTAAATGGCCTTTTGACGTCATCACAAACAGCTTGGGACCAATGGTGATGATGTCAGCGAGGGGCGGCGAAAGGACCAGAGAAAAGGACCAGAGAAGAGTTGGGGCTTCAGGGGACTTGTCATCAATACTAGGACTGGTGAGGAGCAGATATGCTTGGCTATAGCTACTGTACGTTTTGCTCTTTTAAAGCCTTAGTCAAAACGAGCATTGAATTCTGCATATATGGGGGGCACACAGATTCTTTTAGCCAGCCCAGAGTTTTCACCCTAAACCTTCGTGCACCCCTCTAAACAATCCCTTTTTGTTTTATTATTTTTCTTTAATTACCCTAAAAAATCTGAGTCACGTCCTCGCCCAGCTTTGTCTTCAAGCAGCAAGGAGACCCAACAATGTGTAGTCATGCCCTGCAAACCTGCATCCAAAATAACTTAGTACTGGGGGCATTGAGGGGACTGGTGGCCAGGCAGCTGGTCGGGGTGACCGGTCTCCTGAACAGAAAAGCATAGTGAACAGGCAGCATTTCCTAATCAATTGGAGTTGGTGGGCAGCCTACAGCGGAATGGTAGGCCTAGGGGGAACTTGGAGAACAGCATTAAAGGAAATCTATCACAAGGCAAAGTACCCATATGTAGGGTTGCGGCCTTTTCTTCAAGCGAAACCTGAACACTCTAGCGACACGCGGACATTTTTTTTGGAGAATGAGTGGTGACTTATTCATATGTAAATATCACAGTTGAGACTATTTTCAGTGGGGGGCCAGTAGCCCCTATCTTAATTTTGGTTGCCCCCGTCTGCCTGACATCTTGTGTCCGGGTTTCTGCTGCCATGAAACCTGGACGCAGCATTCAAAACCCGGACTGTCCGGGTAAATCCTGGACGGGTGGCAACCCTACCCGTATGGAAAGCCTCAGGTGAAAGCGTGTGGTTTCTTGGCCACATATTATTTCTACATGTTTTTTTGTAAGCAGCAATCGATTCACATCCGTTGCCCTAAAACTAGCATGCAGCCCAAGAGTCAGCAAATGGCAGCTTCTATCTGTGGCAAATGTTTCAATTAAACCACTGTCGCTCTGATGAAGGATCCCTGTGCGGACCCGAAACGTTAGCAACGTATGATAGCATGTGACATTGGGTATTGAATAAATATATCAATACTTTAAAAACCCTTCAAGTGTGTGCCGGTGAATTACTTTTATTTACTATTAGTGTTTTGCACGGCGCCATCCGTGTGGTCACCTGGGCACCACATATACCTTGTGGTTTTTAGACCGTGGCAGTGCGAATGGGATTTGGACTTCTGAGAATACAAATAACATCATGACATCTGCCTCTGGGAGTTATTCCTGGGGCTGGTAGAGTCTTGCAATACATCGTGGGACTTGTAGTTCCACAACAGCTGGGGTGCCGACATTGCCTATCCCTAGGGTGACAGTGCTGTCCTTGTCTCCTAAATGTTCTACTGCATTGTCACTCTGCCACCCAATGGAGAATACAATAACCTACACTGCACAGATATTTTACGCTGTTGTCACCATCAGGAACCCCACCCTGGGAAATGCCATGTGGCCATTGCTGGAGTGCATGTAGTCAGGAAGTGGTTGCAAAGAGGCTGCAGGAGAACAACAACACTGAGATACAGCAATGGATGGAAGGTGTAAACAGCATTTTGTTAAATAATAAAATTGTAATTGTTTATGATACACAGTGCTTTAGTCAACTTGTTGTGTCCCTGACTCAGTGTATGCTGAACGTCTCCTCCACACCTGGCTGCCTTGCTAGACAAATATCTCTGGTTTCCTTCATTCTCATCTTCTGCATAGCCCTGAGTGTGTGCATGTAATAATGGATGCCGACGTATTCACTGGTTGGCGTACTGTTCTCTCCCACTCTCTCAGCCTTTGGAATAGGGGCCGCTGAACAAGGCTAGCCTTACACGCTATGTTCTCTCTCTGTCAACCCGCAGACTGAACAAGAAGAAATCAATAGGTTCCCGCATCCAGGCTAAACAGCATAGAGGGGGGAATCTACCCTGCCAGTTATTGTATTATTGTATTATGACAGCTGGCACCTGCAGCTGTCAGAATACCCCAACACCTTCCTCTGTACAGACTGCGTATGATTGGCCTCTCTGTGTAGAGGCTGCCTATGGTTGCCCCCCACTGTGTACAGGCTGCCTATGGTGGACCTCCCTCTGTACAGACTGCCTATGGTTGTCCTCCATGTGTACAGACTGCCTATGGTTGCCCCCCCTGTGTACAGACTGCCTATGGTTGGCCACCCCATATACAGACTGCCTATGATGGACCTCCCTCTGTACAGACTGTCTATGATTGGCCTCTCTGTGTACA
>NW_017308893.1:117640-118141 GCF_000935625.1 Nanorana parkeri | reverse complement strand
CAACTTGTTGTGTCCCTGACTCAGTGTATGCTGAACGTCTCCTCCACACCTGGCTGCCTTGCTAGACAAATATCTCTGGTTTCCTTCATTCTCATCTTCTGCATAGCCCTGAGTGTGTGCATGTAATAATGGATGCCGACGTATTCACTGGTTGGCGTACTGTTCTCTCCCACTCTCTCAGCCTTTGGAATAGGGGCCGCTGAACAAGGCTAGCCTTACACGCTATGTTCTCTCTCTGTCAACCCGCAGACTGAACAAGAAGAAATCAATAGGTTCCCGCATCCAGGCTAAACAGCATAGAGGGGGGAATCTACCCTGCCAGTTATTGTATTATTGTATTATGACAGCTGGCACCTGCAGCTGTCAGAATACCCCAACACCTTCCTCTGTACAGACTGCGTATGATTGGCCTCTCTGTGTAGAGGCTGCCTATGGTTGCCCCCCACTGTGTACAGGCTGCCTATGGTGGACCTCCCTCTGTACAGACTGCCCATGGGTGGT
>NW_017308893.1:92935-117581 GCF_000935625.1 Nanorana parkeri | reverse complement strand
GTGGTGCCCCCCCCCCCCGCCGTGTACAGGCTGCCTATGGTGGGCCCCCCCTATGTACAGGCTGCCAATGGTGGCCCCCCTATGTACAGGCTGCCTATGGTGGGCCCCCCCTATGTACAGGCTGCCTATAGTGGGCCCCCCTGTGTACATGCTGCCTATGGTGGGCCCCCCTATGTACAGGCTGCCTATGGTTGTCCCCCTGTGTACAGGCTGCCTATGGTGGACCTCCCTCTGTACTGCTGGTTCATTGAAGTTTTGTGATGTCACTGAAGAGCCATACGCACTGATAATATACCAACAATCTGGGTAAGGAATAATCCTGCAGTTTGTGACCTGTAATGGGTTATTTTTGAACCTTCATGACTTTGGATTATTTCAGACATAGTTTTCCTGTAGTGCTACAAAATACAGAAGTAACAAAAGCTTTTTTTTGTAATTTGCAGAACAGAAAAAGACAAAAAAAGAAAAACAACCAAGAACATCCTCATTTTGGCTTTGTAGTTGACATCAGTGATGCTTGTACAGAAATAAAAACAATAAACTTTGATGATTACTGCGCAATCAAATTTTGTCTGTATCCTGATGAATTGCCTAAAAATAGAGCTGTGGGTGGCCCTGCTTAGCGTCACCCACAGCCCAATTTTTGAGGGTATTTTCTGAACTGATTTTTTTGGGCAGTTCAACAGGAAAAAGTTTGATCTCTATATGACCAGGTGGAAAATGTAGACTCGTTAGTCATCATAGTGTGGACTGATGTTTATTGGCCTTGGATTACATCGCTGGACGACGTGATTGATGTTGGATTCCAGGGCTGGATACCTTTTTGGGGGTACATACATTTCTATAATTAAAGGAATTGTTAAAAACTGGGTATGTGTTTTTTGCTCGATTAAAGTATTTTTTTAAAACAAAATTCTGTATTTATTTACCTTTTTCTTTAACCCTTTAGTGAATCAGTAGGAGTACAAGTACCCCTTACTCATTCACAAGGAGAGGGCGGAATGTGGGTGCCCCCTTTATGAAAGCTGTGGCGGATCCAGGGGGGGCAACGGGGCAATTGCTCCCCCCCACGCCCCCAGATAGAGCTGCTCCCACCCGCAGTAGTGTACCAGTGACAGGAGTACATCCCTGCACACGGCCGGGACATACAGCTGTCAAGCTGTCACAGAGTTAGCTGCGGTTCAGTGTAAAAAAACGACAAAGTAGAAGTAATATGCCGTTTTTTTACACTGAACCGCAGTTAACTCTGTGACAGCTTGACAGCTGTATGTCCCGGCAGTGTGCGAGGATCAGAGGCAGGGCTTGAAAAATCCCGACGAGCAGCTTCCCGGCCGGCCGTTGTAATTACACGGCCGGCCGGGAGATTTACATTCAAGCTATCGGGCGTCTCTAGAGCTCGGCTCTGTGACAGGAGATCAAAGGGAGATCAGTATACGGTCTCCCTTTGATCTTCTCTCAGTCGCCGAATGCAGGAAGTGATGTATCACTTTCTGCATTCAGTGTCACTCTCCAGCTACAGAAGCTGATGAAGCCGATCTCTGCTTCATCAGCTTCTCTGGGGGTTCCTAGGTGACATTAGGGGTCTTGGAGACCCCTGATGTCTCCATAAAGAGGACCTGTCACGTAAATTGGCTGTCACATAGGGGGCTTTTTAGCCTCCCATGTAATAGCAATAAAGTTGTGTGTAAAAAAATAAATAAAAAAGTAATACAAAAATTAAAGAATCATTAAAAAAAAATAAAGCATAAAAAAATTAAAAAAGAAAACAATTTTTTTAAGTCTCCACCCCCACATACACACACAGATATGCGTCGGGTGCGCCTATGTGCGAAAACGACGATTGCACCTATTGTGCCGCACATGTTACATATCGCCGCAAACATCAGAGTGTGAGCAATAATTTTAGGGCCATTAATCACTGATAACACTAAACTGATGAGCAGTAAAAGCATTTAAATCATCGCCTATAGCCCTGTGGGCGTTTTTTGCGATTTTGCGGGCGCACGCAATTTTAAGGCTTGACATGTTTGGCGTCTATTTACCCGACGTGACCCTGACTTTTATGTTTTACCAAAAATATGGGTACGAATAAATGTTTTATAACAGAACGTAGGGAAACTTTTTTTTTAACATTTATATAGAAAAAAATAACCCCCCTTCCCCCATGGTGATTATATACCTCCAAAAGAAAGCTCTATCTGTCCCCAAAATTTTTTAACATAAATTGCAAGGCTATGGTCCGGTCATGCTGACTGGTGACAGTGAGAGAGGAAAGGGGTGGCACAGTAGCAGTGGAAGAGCCAGATGGGGGGGGCTTATTTTCTTGCAGTGCCCCCCCCCGAGACTAGACTCTGGATCCGCCCCTGTATGAAAGGGGTTACCCCGATGCTAATAAGTCCCCCTGCCCGCAGATCTCCCACAACAACCGAGCCAGGTTTGTGGGGAAGAGGCTCTTGTCCCCATCGTCGAACGTGTTCTTCACTTCGGTTCAGCCGAACCTAAATCAGCCATACGGGGCCGAAGTGAATAGCTGAACGGGGTTTGGCACCCTTCACTTCAGCTCGTTTATTCCCTCAGCTGCTTTCAGCAGCTAAGTGAATAACCCCCATAGTGTTTGAAGTAGAGGTTGTTAACTTTCTATGAGGATGCAGTTTACTAAGGCCTCATGCACACTACGTAACAAAACGCTAAGCATGTGTTTGGAGCTAATTTCTAAAGGCACCCGGACTCGTAATGCTTTTCTATGACTGAAAGCACACCTAGGTGCCCAACAGCTTTCAGTCTAGGTCAGTTTACCCAAAATAAAAATGTCTGCGTTCCGGGTCCGACTAGCCAAGTTATATTCGGCTAAACGCGTGTAAATGCATTTAAATGCGACTAAGCCCAGCACAGAAAGCATAAAGTTGTTTATACTTACCAGACAACTTCTGTTCGGCTTAAACGCAGCCTGCTAGTGTGCATGAGGCCTAAGTGTATGCGGGAGAGCTGCAGGTTTTACAAGGGCTTTGGAGACTTATTTTAGAGCCAACATTTGATGACATAAAACCTTCCCTTGCCTCAGATCATAGAAGTAATATAAACACAACCTTCGGACCGCATGAAGGAAGCTTCTAATCTCTCAGGTTTTTAATTTGCAGTTGGGAGGTGCGGTATCCGACACTGCATCGGGTTCCTCTTAACGAAAGCAGCCTACGCTGGCTAAGAAGATCCAAACAACAAGACGAGGGCACCGGGAGGTACATCGGATCCAAATCCACAGAGAAGAAAAATAACGTGGTCTATTTATAAATAATTTGCAGGGCCATTCACCGTGTGAATTTCTGTAAACGTTCCTTCTGTGCAAATAGAGGTCAAAACTAAAGATCATAGTATATTATCTTTTCAGCTTGAATATTACAGTGAGGAAAATAATGATTTGATCCCCTGTAGACTTTGTATGTTTGCCCACTTACAAAGAAATTAAGGGTCTATAATTTTTATCATAGGTGTATTTTAAATGAATGATAGAGAAAGAATATAAACCACAAATCCAGAAAAAACACATGATACAAATGTTATAAATTGAGTTGCAGTTCAGTGAGTAAAATAAATATTTGATCCCCTACAAACCAACAATAATCCTGGCTCCTCCCACAGACTGGCTATGTAGTACACAGATTAGTCCTGTCAATTTAAGAAGGTGCTCCTAACAACAACAACAACTCGTTATGTATATAAAAGACAACTGTGCACAGAATCTCTTTCTTCCATTCAAACCTCACCACCATGGGCAAGACCAAAGAGCTGTCAAAGGGACAAGATTGTAGACCAGCACAAGGCTGGAATGGGCTACAAGACTATCAGCAAGAAGCTTGGTGAGAAGGAAACAAAATGACCATCTATCGCCCTCAGTCTGGAGCTCGCCATGCAAGATTTCGCCTCACTGGGTACAGATGATCATAAGAAAAGTGAGGGATCAGCCCAGAACTACACGAGAGGAGCTTGTGAATGATCTCAAGGCAGTTGGGACCACAGTCACCAAACAAACCATTGGTAAAACAATACATCGCCATGGATTGAGATCCTGCAACGCCCGCAAGGTTCCCCCTCCTCAAGAAGGCACATGTACAGGCCCGTCTGAAGTTTGCAAATGAACATCTAAATGATTCAGAAAAGTATTGGGAGAAAGTGCTGTGTTCAGATGAGACCAAAATTGAGCTCTTTGGCATTAACTCGACTCGCCGTGTTTGGAGGAAGAAAAATGCTGACTATGACCCTAAGAACACCATCCCTAGAGTCAAGCACGGAAGTGGAAACATTATGCTTTGGGGCTGTTTCTCTGCTTAAGGTACAGACTGACTTTGCCGCATTGATGGGCCAATGGACGGGGCCATGTTTTGTAAAATCTTGGATGAGAACCTCCTTCCCTCTGCCAGAACACTGAAGATGGGTTGTGGCTAGGTCTTTCAGCATGACAATGACCCAAAACATACCGCCAAGGCAACAAAGCAGTGGCTCAAGAAGAAGCACATTAAGGTCATGGAGTGGCCTTGCCAGTCTCCAGACCTTAATCCTATAGAAAATGTATGGAGGGAGCTGAAACTTCGAGTTGCCAAGCGACAGCCAAGAAACCTTCAGGATTTAGAGAAGATCTGTAAAGAAGAGTGGACCGAAATCCCTCCTGAGATGTGTGCAAACCTGGCAACCAACTACAAGAAACGTCTTACCTCTGTGCTTGCCAACAAGGGTTTCTCCACCAAGTACTAAGTCATGTTTTGCTTGGGGATCAAAGACTTATTTTACTCACTGAACTGCAACTCAATTATAACATTTGTATCGTGTATTTTCTGGATTTTTGGTTGATATTCTGTCTCTATCATTTAAAATACACCTATGATATAAAATTATAGACCATTCATTTCTTTGTAAGTGGGCAAACTTACAAAATCTGCAGGGGATCAAATCATTATTTTCCACACTGTACGTAATATAATCATTGTTATTATACAAGATTTATATAACGCCAACAGTTTGTGAAGAGCTTTGAGGACGTTACAGTTACAACACAATTTAAAACAAAATGGTTAAGAAGGCCCTGCGCGTGAGAGCTTACAATCTAAAAGAGAGGGGCAAATAATACAAAAGGTGGTAGCTGTGTGGGAATGAATTGTTTTAGAAAATAATAGTTCAGTGGTTGAGGCAGGATAGAGTAGGAGATGCCAGGTTGGGATAGGTAGTTCCAGAGAACGGGGAGATAATCTAGAGAAGTCCTGGAGGTGAGAGTGGGAGGAGTTGACGAGGGACAGCAGGAGGTCTTGGGAGGATTGGAGAGGATGGTTAGGGTGATACTTTGAGACAAGGTTGGAAATATAGCATACAGCATTATGGCCACTAGATGGAGCTGAGGAGCGTCAGAAATAAATACTTTTCTCCCATGCTCCTCAGCTCCATCTAGTGACCATAATGCAGTATTAGATTACGTTACAATTGACCTAAAAAGATATTATACCAAGAACATTGAATGAACATTCACAGGGAGAATGGCTCTCCGAATTGTTTAGAAATAGACCTCAAAGTATCACATTTTTAATTAATTGATTGGTACATACATAATTATTAATAGAATAAATGGATTGCTTATTTCCTCATATGATATAGGCTAACGTAGTTCAGGGGCTTCCCTTTATCAGGGCTTTGTAGCAAATCAGAGGAAAAGGGCACACATTGACTCCTTGTAGAACAGCTAAAGCTGGCCATACACCACTCAGTACAATTTCGTTAGAAACGCTCAAACAGCAATTCTGAAAAATGAAAAAACTACATTCGATGGACTCGACAAATTTCGTATTACTCTCTGTTTGAATGTCATACCAATGTGCCAAATTCTAACGTTCGATTTCAGGATCGTTTACATGAAGGAATGTCCGTGATAGCAAAAGTTCTACTTTCAGATTAAAAGTTTCTAATAATTATGTTTTTTCTGCCCAGGAACAACGTTCACAGTTAGAATTTCGTTCATTCAGATCTTCCAAGTGGGGACACAATGTGCAAAGAAATAGCGAACAAAGATTCCTCCTATTTGGGTGGAGATGGGCTGCACCTTAAAACTAGTAACACACAACCAAGTTTTGTTGTGTGTTACCAAACATGCGGGCGATGCCAACTTGGTATATACCAAGATACACTCCAAGATGGCGGCGCGCTACAGGCTGCCCGCAGGAAACGGCAGGAGGGGGCGGAGACAAGACTGGTCATCCTGCACAAGGAAAGAGGGCAGCAGTGACCGGTCTTTGTTACAGGAAGCTCCAAGTCTCACACTGGATTACTGCACTGGAAGAAATACACAAAGCTCACCAAGACTCAAGGAAGAATACATATGACTCTTGTATTTAGATCATATGTGCTTATGCCGTAGTTCATCTTTAGGCCTCAGTCACACGAGAAAAGGCCGGCACGTACAGCTCCGTGCTGCGTGCATGGCCGTATCGGGCAGCTCCCGGGACGGACAGGTGCTGCGTGTGAGTAGTACGCAGCCCCTGTCCTTCTCTATGGGAGTACGTGGCCATACGCTGCCCTACGCTAGCGCGCCCTGTACGTCCGTAGGGCGACCATTACGCCGACCTACGCGCACCCGTACGGACCTGCACTTGGGGTGAGCGTTATGTGGCATATGGCCGCGTAGTCCCATAGAGAAGGAGAGGGGCTGCGTACTAATCACACGCAGCACCTGTCCTTCCCGAAAGCTGCTCAATACGGCCGTGCACGCAGCATGGACCTGTACGTGCCGGCCTTTTCTTGTGTGAATGAGGCCTCAACATCTTGTGGGCATTGGAAGTATCTCCACTGAATCCTCACAGCCCTGCACTGAATGCAACAATAGCAAAGTGGACTGCTCCATATAAGTAAACAAGTATTAATTACATTGTAATGACACGCTGAGCTATGAACACTGTATCAATTTTTATTTGTGAAAAGCTGATCACATGCATGCAGCAGAAGTGCCTGAAATGCCGTTGTCTCTAATGAGAGGGAGAGGAAACATATTATACGTGGGCCAGAATCACCCATACAAGCTTGTGCCTGTGGCAGGAAATGAACAGCCTATTATAATGCAGTTCCATCCAGCAGTGCACCCTCCACCCATGCACAGTTGCCGATTTTTTCCTCAAATAAGTTTTTATTGGTTTGCATTTGTAAAAGAATAATAAACAGACATATACAAATATGACTTACAAAAGAACATTCGGAACCATTACTGCAGTTACATAGGTATACGCATGTGGCACACGGGCATAAATGATAGTGGCATGTCCACGCAAAAACAACAAATCTGGCCTAGTACAGCAACGTGAGGTGTTCATGACTATTCGGGAACAACTGTCATATAAACAACGTAGACATTACAATCTGGCAGCACCTCTCCACTGGTGGCGTGAATGCACTATTGTCTGTCAGCACTACCGACCTATAGGAGGCCTGGCTAGTAATTAGAAAGTCGCTTGTCTGGGAATATGAGCATCCGGGCCCCTACCTCAGTAGGGTCGGTAGTGCCACCAGAATGTATACGCTAGTAGGTGCCCCATCTGAGTACCATCTAGTGGCCGTACTTCGTGTTAGCATTGGCGTGGGCCAGATTTTGGTACCTGACAAGACTAACACACAATGCAACAGGAGGAGAGGGGTATATAGAGATATAGGGGGGGCGGGGGGACAGGCAAGGAAAGCAGAAGAGGAGAAAGAAGAGGGAGGGAAGATTCGGATTGCTCGGAGGCATATAACCTCACAGAGGATCGTGAAGGTAAGTTACAGAGAACAGAGCCGGCGTAAGGCCGAGGAGGGGAAGTACTTGTCAATCCAGGGAGACCATGTAGTTTCATATTTGTTCATATGGTTATTGAGCTGCGCTGTCCTTTTCTCATGCGTCATAACCCAATTGACGTGGTTGACTACACTTTGGATACTAAGGGAATTGGTAAGCCAATTTTTTGCAATTTCTCTCTTAGCAGAAGTACACACGTGCATAGAGAGGTTAAATTGTTTGCGGCGGAGTCCTTCAGGCTTACAATTAAGCAAAGCGAAGAACTGTGCTGGGTGCTGCAGAGCTGGCACAAATAGGGGGTTCGCCATAAAGGACATGAGGGGCAAGCTGGGGGAAAGAAGGCCATAGGTAGTCTTGACAGAGTCCCAAAGTCGGAGTGAGTGGGAAGTGATCGGGTTGGTTATCTTAGGTCTCTGCTTCGGGTTAAGCCAGAGGAGGTTGGCAGCTGACGTGGGGCGTACCATAGCTGATTCCAAAGTCACCCATGCTGGAGTTTCGAAATCTGAGTGGTACTTCACCAGTTGTCCTATTTGTGCTGCCAGGTAATATTTGGCTAGGTGAGGAACTGCCAACCCCCCCTGGGATTTTGGCAGGTGAAGTGTTCGTCTAGGTACTCTAGGCTTCTTGTCTCCCCATATAAAAGTAAAAATTTGTGCCTGCAGTTTTCTGAGAGTTGGACTAGGGATCGCAACTGGTAGTACCCTAAATAAGTAGAGAATCTTCGGCAGTAGCGTCATTTTGACCGCAGCTATCCTGCCTAGCCATGAGAGTTGGTATTGGGACCAAGTCCGCAGCATTCGTGTCAGTTTGGTCACCATCTCAGGATAGTTAGAGCTGTATAGTGTTTGGTAAGAACTCGTCAGTTTGATTCCCAACAGTTGCCGACTTTTTAACAGAAACCTTCCCTTTAAATTAGGGATGCACCGATACCGATACTAGTGGCGCTATCGGTGCCGATACGGATTATTTGGGCGAGTACTCAAAATCAGATGCAGAATTGAAAGTCACAGAGTATAGCTGAAGATCTCAGCACTGGAGGCCTGCAGGTCTCAGCCTTAGCCACTTCAGGACCGCAACACATATATAAACGGCACGCCCCTGAAGTGGTTACACCAAAACCACAGCCGCAGCAGCCATGATTTTGGTATTTTTTGTTATTAGTCGGTACCCTGCTTTCATATACAAGTGATCACCTGTACACAGATGGAAAAGGTGACCCCCCTCTTCCCTCCACCGCTGACTATCTTGGGCTCTGCTGTCCTGTGTGTGGGCCTGGGACCAGCACGGCCGGGGTCCATTGCTGCATTGGCAGGAGATCAGCCCATTTCCAAGATGTGCATGCACCAGCACGTGAGGATGCATGGCCATGCACCATTTTATTAGCAGAACTATGGATATGAACACACGCATTCATATGTGCAGGTGCTCATGCTGAACTGCAATTTGGGCATTCCTCATTGTTCTGGAACTATAGATCTGCACACAAGAAGAATCGTCTGCAATGTTTGATCTACCTGTGTGTTATACCTGCTACAAGCAGTCCTGCAGTAAATGTTTATACCATCACGTCAGTGTCTACAAGGCCCTGGAATCAGAGAGGCACACGGCCACATCCATCAATAGATGTATGCAAAGTTATTTGTGTTTCTTGGAGCCTCTTTACCCGCTGTCCCCTCATACTGAATGAGCTGCCACATCCTGGAACATCTCATTGAACAAGAATTCTATTCTCTGCCTCTAAACACATCAATTATGTTTATTCTTATCTATAGATTAGAGGCACTTATGGCTGATAAAGTAGTAGCAGTCATTAACCTGCTGAGAATGAGATTGCTGGAAATGATTATGGATAGTAAGGTTTACGTATTTAATGTGATGCCAAAACGTATTTTTTTTTTATATCAAAAAAAGGGGAAAGAGAAAGAAAGGGGCTTAGTGGTGACCACTACAAAATACCAGGGAGTTGATCCAAAAATAAGGTCAATTGATTCATAAATATAATAAAATTTCATTTTTAATACACTCAGTTCATGATATCAGTACTAAATACATGTAGTAGTTATAGGCCAATCTCTTTGCTTAATACAGATATAAAAGTATATGCTAAAGTTCTGGCGACTAGACTTAGTGGGTTGATGCCCCATATAGTAACATCTGATCAAACGGGCTTCATATCAGGTAGGGAAGCTAGAGACAGCACCCAGAGAGCGATTACCTTAATACATGAGGCCTCGTTATCTTCAAAACACACCTTGTTGCTGTCTACGGACGCAGAAAAAGCGTTTGATAGAGTCGACTGGGACTATCTCCAAGCCACCCTTCAAGCAGTGGGAATAGGACCCAGGTTTCTGATGGGGATAATGGCATTATATAATAATCCCACTGCACAAATT
Organism: Nanorana parkeri; assembly: GCF_000935625.1. Classification (NCBI taxonomy): domain Eukaryota; kingdom Metazoa; phylum Chordata; class Amphibia; order Anura; family Dicroglossidae; genus Nanorana; species Nanorana parkeri. Next base: position 107,390 of record NW_017308893.1, on the reverse strand, counting down.
AAAGTAAAGTCACGGCCGGCTCCGCCTAGTTGTTATTCATTGGCCGGGACCTGCTAAAAGACTCTAGCAGGTGCCGACCAATGGGAAAAAGTTGGGCGGAGCTAGCTGTCACTGCTAGCTCTGCCCAATTGGTTTTTTAAAAAAAATCTTTATTTTTTTATTTTATTCACATTTTAAATTAAGTTTTTCAACTTTTTTGTTTTCTTTAAACAATTTTCATTGATTTGCTTTTCTGCTCGGTAGTTGATATTCATTGGCCGGGACCTGCTAAAAGACTCTAGCAGGTGCCGGTCAATGGGAAAAAGTTGGGCGGATCTAGCTGTCACTGCTAGCTCCGCCCAATTGGTTTAAAAAAAATATCTTTATTTTCAACTTTTTCGTTTTCTTTAAACTATTTTCATTGATTTGCTATTCTGCTCGGTACCATGGAGGTACCGAGCAGAATAGCCGAGTGCGGCTCAGCGGCATTGGGCTATTCACTCACTGCCTTTCAGAATAGGGGTGAACGGCAGCGAGTGAGCTGCCGAAGCTTCCGCTCAGCCGATCCAGATGTTGGATTGGCTGAGTCCTACTGCACTTCGGCTCAGCCGAACAGAGCATGACATGTTCGGCTGACCAAAGTGGAGCCGATGTACAGCTGATTTCAGCCGATCTACAAGCCAGACGTGAATAGCCAAACAATCAATAATGAGATATAATTAGATATAATGCCAGCACAGTACAGGTGGGGTTAATTATGTTAACAGTAACCTGCCAAGCCCCCCCTCCCCCCCCTTCCATTCTAGATCAAAATTCAGTACAGAGATCAACTTTTCTTTCAGAATGGAGCATGTTTTGTGCAGGCAGCAATTAAAAAACAAAAACAGTAAGCTATGTTATGTGAGAGAAAGAAAGAAAGAATCGTGTAACAAATATAAAGTAGGTACCAATTTGCAATATTTGGGCTTTTCAACATTGTCTGAGATCTGTTCGGAAGGATGATGATGTCACCCTCACCATGGCGCTGCGGGAGAAGTCCAGGAAAGGTAATTACTGTATATTATCTAATTTTTTTCCCCATAGGTTTTGTTTTGCACTTTGTCATGACCCACCGCCCGGCTTCCTGATTAGTGGGGAAGCCGGCTCCATGCTTCCTTGCGGCATTGCCGCTCAGAGGGAATCTTATCGGGATCAGTATATCAAATACTCAGTATCAGCACCATTACCAGTATCGGTGCATTCCTAGTTTCTATATAAAAATTTTGTATCAGAAGGCAAGAGCAGTCACCCTGCACAAGGAGAGATAGAAGCATTGTGTGGTCTTTATTACAGGAGGGGGTGGAGGCAAGAGCAGTCACCCTGCACAAGGAGAGATAGAAGCAGTGACCGGTCTTTATTACATGAGGGGTGGAGGCAAGAGCAGTCACCCTGCAAAAGGAGAGACAGAAGCAGTGACCGGTCTTCATTACCGGAGGGGGCGGAAACAAGACCAGCCACCCTGCACAAGGAGAGATAGAAGAAGTGATCGGTCTTTATTACAGGAGGGGGTGGAGACAAGACCAGTCACCCTGCACAAGGAGAGAGTGCAGCAGTGAGCAGTGTGTGTCCTGTTTGCTCTGGTTTCCAGTTTCTGCAGGGAGTGTTTGACCCAGCTATCCCAGGCCCCTTGCTGGGGAAGCCGAGGTCAGGGGGACTTCCTCTGGGAGCTCTCAGCCATGTCCTGAGCTGAGGAGCGAGATACCTGCTGGTGCCTGCAATTTGTCTGCCCCTACTGAGGGTGAAGGAGCTGACTCCATTCGGGAGAGAGTGGTCACCGGCATCAGGATGGTGAACAAGGAGAGAGACAAGCTCTATAAGCTTAGAGCGGAGTGCAGGCGGCTGAAGAAGCAGCACAGTGGGCTGTACAGCCAGAATTGTGCCTCTTTGGACGCAGAGATCTGGCAGTTGAAGGAGCAGGTAGAGCTCCAGGAGTCCATTTTGGCTGAGCTGGAGGGAAGAGATGGGCCTTTCAGAGAGAAGTTCCGTAATGGACGTCGCTTTGAGAGCATGGCCAAGATGGAGGAGACTCCAAGTTCGGCTCCACTGACCCCCCAGTGTGAGGTGAGAAGCCCGGGACCATCGCAGGACTCTGGTGGTATGCTACGTGTGATCCAGGCAATGGAGCCCCCCATCCGGGAGGATCAGCTGGTGTTTGGAGAGGAGGACATACCAGAGGATGTACCTGATAAGGTAAAGCCTGCTAGGCCTCATTTGGTAACTAAGACTGCCTTTATGCCGCTTACTAGTGAGGCCAGCATTGACTGTGTGGCGCCTCTGTGTGATGCTATCCTGCCCAGCAGCGCTGTGTCTGGAAGTGCAGCTGTTAAGGAACTTGGTTTGAAAAATTATAGTATCTAGACTGGTTACAGTCCAGGTATCTCTAAATTGAATAGCGACATTTTAGAGGGCGCTACAATTACATTTCTGGCGTTGGACTACAAGGTTCAGCTGAACCTATTAACCCAACAAATGCTGAGTCTAATGGTCCTGTCTGCCCTGCTACAGAGGGTGGCTCTATAGTGCTGCATCAGGTAGTGGTTGGAACTGCAGGCAGAAGTGAGACATCCACTGCAGCTGTCAGAGAGTTGAACCTTTCTGTTACTAATATTCCTGTGAAGGGAAATGATGTGTGCACAGATAATATTGTGCAACCCTGTGTACCTGATCCTGTGTGGGGCATTGGCCCCGGAAAGCATTCTTGTGTACCTGTCTGTCTCCGTGTCCCCCCAACCTTCTGTATCTGCTCCTCCTGTGTCAGCCCCTTCTAAGTCCGTGTCCCCTAAAGTCTGATCCCCCCCTGTGTCTCCCCCCTCTGAGCCTGTACCCTCAGATGCTAAGGATGGTGCCCTTTCTTTGAGGGAGGGAGAGGGGAGGTTGCCCAGTGGGGGTGGCAGGAGGTACCAAACGTGGTGGCGCTGCTTCCTTTGCAGAGATATCTTCTTCTAAAAAATCCAAGAAGAAGCATAAGAAGAAAGGAAGTGAGGTAATCCTCTCGGAGGCCGATCTCCAATATTTGGAGGGGAGGAGGAAAGTTGGGAGGCAAGGGAGGAGGCGGATGGCTCAGATGAAGCAGGTGGAGGAGGCGCCAGTGCTCATCTCAAACCGGTATAGTGCCATCTCTAGTGCTGATGTCTCTTCTGGTGTGACCTCTGATTCAGAAATGGAGTGTCTGGAGATCCTGGGGCAATCTCTGAGGCGAAATTCCTTCTCAGGAAGTGTCAATACAACCGACATGCCTCCTTGGTTCTGGAGAGTGATTATGGGAAGTACCACTCACCTGACCCTTACCAGAACTGCAAATGGGGTATAGCTGTTAAGACGGTCATTGGTCTTAAGAATAGTACAGGCTCCTTGAGAAAGTCCGGATCAGGGATCCTGGAGGTTGTAAGGTCCTTTTATGCTGACCTTCTTGGGAGGAAAGAGCTTGACCGGGACAAGATGGAAAGCTTTTTGGACTCTACACCAGGTCTGAGGTCAGGAATGATGAGGATGTTCCCTTGATGAATTTGACAGAGGAGATCACAGTTGACGTGGTGACAATAGCAATTGAAAAGCTAGCTGTCAAAAAGTCACCTGGCCCGGATGGCTTGACGGCTGAGTTTTACAAGGCCTTCAAGTCTATCTTGGCCCCACATTTGGTGGAGTTTTTTAGTAGTTGCCTTGCTGAGGGGGTGCTTCCACCGTCCATGAGGAGCTCAGCTGTGATTCTTCTGTCAAAGGGTAAAGATCCTTTGATGATTGAGAACTGGCGCCCCATCAGCCTTCTCAATGTCGATAGAAAGGTACTTGCAAAGATTTTTTTTGGCGCTTATCGTCAGTAGCAGAGTCTTTGCTTTCTCGCCAGCAGCACTGTTCAATCCGGGGTAGGAGCACCTTCACAGCGGTTTTAGCTGGCCGGGAGGCCCTGGAGCGGTGCAGGGCTGCAGGCTGGGGAAAGTATTTGCTGGCGTTGGATCAGGCAAAGGCTTTTGATCGTGTCAACCATGAGAACCTGTGGTTGCTACTTAGTAAGTACGGTCTGCCGGGTGGTTTTGTTGATTGGTTAAAAGTCTTGTACAAGGGGGCTGAGAGCTTCCCTCTTGTAAATGGTTGGGATGGGCAGCCCTTCGAGGTTGGCTCTGGGGTGCGCCAGGGTTGCCTGCTGAGTTCCCTGCTCTATGTGTTTGCAATCGACCCCTTTTATAAGGAGGCTAAAGAGCGGCACGTTTTGTGGGGTACCAGTGGGGCTTCCACGTGAGCCACCTTTTGAGGGTTGTGGCCTATGCGGATGATGTGTCTGTGATTATCACTGGGACGGATGAAGCAGAGGAGGTGGTCTCTCTGGTGTCACGGTACTCCGAAGCATCAGGCTCCAAAGTCAACCAGGAAAAGAGTGATGTTTTCTGGATGCGAAAGGAAGGTGAAGGGTTTGATCTCCCGGACGCCTTTCCAGTGCCCCAGGACAAAATTAAGATACTTGGCATTGAATTTGGACCTGGCGATTATGGCCATAAAAAGTGGGAAGGCAGGCTGGCAATTGCCAATGCTAGGGTGGCCAATTGGTAGAGATGGAAGTTATCTCTGAGGGAACGGGTTGACCTGATAAAAGCTTACCTAATTCCAATATTTTTGTATGTCAGCTTTGTGTGCATCGTGCCAGTGCCTCTCAATGCCAGGGTCTATAGTGTGTTCTTCCAGATGTTGTGGGGGAACAGGCTAAACCCCGTCAAGAGAAACGTCATTCTATCTGTCCAGGAGAGAGGGTGGCCTGGGTATGGTCAATCCAGTTCTTTTCTTTTCCCTGCTGTTTCTCAAGTTCAATGTTTGTAATATGCTTGCAGCGGAACCTCCTGGATGGGCAGGCATTTTTAGATCTTGGTTTAGGCCTTTTCTGCAACTTTGGGAAGAAGGTGGCCAAGTGAAGAATCTTAGGGGTCATTGTGATCAGCTCCCGACTTAGGCCCCGTTCACATGTAGCGACTTATCGCGCGATTTCGCGCATTTTTGCCGCGCGATATCGCGAGAAGTCGCCGGCCAATGCTATTCAATGGAGCTGTCTTAACTCCATGTCGCGCGTCGCTCTTCGCGGTCGCAAGTCGCTTCTACCGGACCCTTTTTTCGGCGGATTTTGCTTTTTTCTATGGAGCCCGACGGAGAAGGTCGCGCTACTGTCGCTGGATCGTCGCCCCGAAAGTCGCGCTATCCGGCCGCTGCAAAGGTATGTCGCTTACATGTGAACGGGGTCTTATGTTGCGCCGTGCCTGAAATTGCTGCGGCAGTGGCGATTGTCGGCTGAAGATCTTAAATACGCTCCGAGGAAAGTCCTTATGAGCCGGATCTTGAGCGAAGCCTTTCATGACCCACTGGCCTTAAAGGATTGTCCAGGCCCAATTTTGAGGGAAGGGTCAAGATTGCTTAATATGGGCAGGGTGCCACTTAAATTCAGGGATCTAGCCTGAATGTGCTTTCACGGGAAGCTTTATGTTGGGGGCAATTTGAAACACCGCAGTGAGTCGGAACGTGGTTGTCCTCAAGAGGAGTGTGCGGGTGTGGTGGAGACCATGGACCATTTTCTGCTTCATTGCCCCTTTTAACATAGAGGTATATAAAGAGGTGGGGCGGGCCCTCTGTGTTCCTTTCCTCTATAGGCTGACTTATGCCGAGTGGGTGTACGGAGGGTAACGGAGCATTCAATGCTGGAGGGGTTTTTTGTTTGGATACACTTTTTTTTAGTCAGCCTAGTGGTCCGTTATTTCACGTGGAACGCATGGTGTCAGGTCTCCATTCGGCATAAAATCCTTCCTGTCCAGGTGGTGGTGAGTGACATTCTGCATGCAGTGGGGAAGATTCGGGTGCTTGAGAGAGACAAGTGGAGGCAGGGGGCTTGGTTGAAGGCATGGAGGGGTATCGGGCCTCCCTGACTTGCAGGAGTCTCTCTCCGGGTGTGTGGCTGTCTGTCTCCTATCACCCTAGATTTTTCCTATTTTTGTTTTTGAAAATTGGCTGCGTGCATAGGTGACGGGTTGTGCCTCTTAGACCTTCTCTGCTGCTTCATGTAAATAGGTTGTAGATCTTTAAGCGTGAGGCTATGTATCCAGTGATGAGGCTTTATTGCCTGTCTGTATATACAGTATGTATATAATATGGAGGTGTACTGTATATTTATGGTTTGTTTCTGTACAGTTTATACTACGTTTATGTTTTTTACTTTTGTATCAAAGTTGCTTGATTCTTTGAATAAAAAGATTGGCAGAAGTGTATTTGTCTGTATTACAGGAAGCTCCTGATCAGAGGTAAACTTTCACACTAAATTACTCCATGGATCTGGAAGAAGTCCACAAAACACACAGAGTATTGCCTTCAATTACTCCTTGGCTAAGCTGTTCTGCAGCGCAGTGCAATCCTGCACATATAGAAGACTTCAAAAATGGAGGAGACTGAGGTATTCATAACTCGCCCTGTGTGCCTTCAGTCAAGTGGGTGGAAATGACAAAGTGAATGACTCAGTTTTTATCTTCTGTTGCAATAAATTTTAATGACTTTTGGTGAGCTTGCAATAAAATGCAGTACAAGAAGATCCCGTGTACATAGAGATAGGACAAATAGGGACAATGGTACATTAAAGATATCAAAGTGTACCAAGTTACCGGTGAACCTGGAGACCAGTAGTGCAAACATTAGGCAAACAAATGTACAAGTATAGCAACTGGGTTAACTTTGTACATTCAAGATAAACACAGTTAAAAGAGTGGGGATAAAGGGTGTGCTGTTACACAGTTATACAAATATCACACAATTCATAGTCATGGTTAATATTCGCATTAATGTGAAATAAGAATCTCATAGTCAATTTTCCTTAAAGGAGAACTATGAGGTGAGTGCTTTGCACTCATCCTCATAGTTCTAGCAGACCTGTGACAATGAGACTGTCACAGGTCGGCTTAGTAGATCGGGAGGTGAGCGAACACATACCGGCGTTCGTTCACCTCTCGATCCTGTCACGGCTCTCTGCCGTGACTAGCTACAGCTCGCAGTATACTGAGCCTAGGGTGACGGGAGGACGCTAGTTTGTGTCCTCCCGTTACCCTAAGGAGAACTATGGGGAAAATCCTTAACCCCATAGTTCTCCTTTTAAGCCATTATCTTTGGTGGTAGAATAGCTGGTTAATATACTGCCATCTTGTGGTCGTTTTGGTTATTGCATCATGTTTTTCTGCATTACCTCCCCTTGTGTGTAATGTACTGTCCTTCTTCATGACTTGTAGTTTCTGGCATCCAAATGGCTGACTGTAACATGGCCACATATTAATCTGCCTGCATGCTTGGAAACATTACCATCTCTGACCTTCAAATACCGTCTATTCATTCATCTGCTGTAACCTGCTTCAAGCAATAAAGCTCTTCATAGATGAAAATTTATTGATTTACATAGTTACATAGTATTTGAGGTTGAATAAAGACATTAGTCCATCAAGTCCAACCTATTAGGATCTCATTCTAGGAGTACCTGTACCCCTGTATATTACAGTCCCTTAAGAAATCGTCCAAAAGTTTCTTGAACAATTCCACATTCTTTGCTGAAATCACCGCCTGTGGCAGTGAGTTCCAGACCCTAACTGATCTTACTGTGAAGAACCCCCTTCGCCCCTTGTGCTGGAATTTTTTTTCCACCAATTTTAGGTGGTGGCCTCTAGTTTTTGTAATGGAGTTAATTTTAAACAGTTTATCGCTAATGTTGCTACCACCATTAAACATTTTGTACATGGAGATCATATCCCCCCTTAATCTCCTCACCTCCAATGTGAACATGTTTAAATTTAGTAGCCTTGTCTCGTAGCTCTGGTCCTCCATACCTGGCCTGTATAAGCAGATTTATATCTGCTTATACAGGCCATGCATACAGGTCTCAGCAAGGGATAAATCGCTAATACAACAATTGGAGTCAAATGAAAAGGGGGTCATCAGGGGAGGGAAAACTGGGAACAACGGAAAAAAGAATGGGGCAAGGGTTACAGAGGGGATTAGAAAAGAGTGGGTGGGGGGAGGAAGGGCTAGGGAGGGGGAAATCCCTGGAGCCCAAACGAATTGGGAATAAAAGGGGAGGTAGGACAGTTGAGAAGAAGGGACAGAAAAAGAAAAAAGTGGGTGGGTTATAAAGGGCAGTAGAAAAGAAAAGAGTGGGTGGGGGAAGGAATGGACGGGAGGGGAGAAATCTCAGGAGCCCAAACGAGTTAGGGATCATTAGAGGCGGAAAAACTGGGAAGAAGGGACAAAAAGGAAAATAGAGGTGGGGGGTGGTGGTGTTATAAAGGGGAATAGAAAGGAAAGAGTGGGGAGAAGAGTAAAGAATGGGGGGAGGGGAAATCCCAGGAGCAGATTTTTTTCAAACGCTATGCAAAGATTGACCCAAGATCTACTGTATGTTCCTCATAGGGGACTTTTGGCTTTTCCCAAACCTTTGCCACTGTCTGTTTTGTTGCAGTAAATATTTGTGTGAGAAGGCGATATTCTGTTTTAGCATCAGCATTGTAACCTCAAAAACACAGAGAGGGATATTGCTGAACAGACGTACCAAGGTGTACTGGGACCAGACACTACATCATTGTTGGAGTTTCTTGCACAACTTCACAGAGAAACACAAGCACACAGTCTGATAAGCATGCTGCACATGGCTTGAAAAACACAGGAAGGAAGCCGCAGCTTTATTCTCTACCTTATTCAATACAACAGAGTATATGCCATAGATAAAAGAACTTATAAACACTGCCATCTAGTGACCGAGAATGTATACTGCAGGAGTTGTTGCTATAAACACAGTAATGTGTATTCTAACAATCATAAGGCCTTGTAATGTTTTCTTGGCCAATATTTAAATATTTTATTACTAGGCAAATCATGGAATTCCTACGAGTTGAACAATAGCCAAGCCTTACTTCAAGAAAGCCCATCCCTGTTCCATTTTCTGTTTTACTGACTGGATTCTGTTGGAACCCGTAGAACCCAAGACTTTGCAAACTACTTTCATTCTTATTCATTCTTAGATTATAAGCTCTCACGGGCGGGGTCCTCCTTACCATCTCGTCTTGAATTGTATTGTGATTGTAAAGCGCTGCGCAAACTGTTGAGGCGATATAAATCCTGTATAATAATAATAATAATAATAATATTTCCTCTTTGTTTTACTGTTTTATTATTAGTCTCTCTTTTTTATGTGACATATTTTTCTGTATATTTTTTTCTGCTTCGTTTCTTTTATTAAAACAATCTGTTATAATCGTTAGGCTTATCTTTTATGCTAGCTGCTGATCTCAACTCTCTGTCAGGGAAGACCCGCAGGGTCCCGGTCCAGCACGGGGAACAGCGGAGCCTGGGGAAGCCGGTTGCAGCCCCGGCGGTAGCGGAGGGGGCAAACAGTGACGCACCGTACAAATGATCCGGCGCCTGTACAGACGCCGGATCGCTTGTACATAAATAGCTATCACCTGCTGTTTCAAACTATACCAAGAACACGGATGTGGCAGCAGCCGTGTTCTTGGTATAGCCACTTCTAGCGGATGACCTGTATTTACTTGAACCTGCTAGAAGTGGTTCAGATGAGGACTCTCCTTCAGAGTCTCCTAACTTCATCTGTGCCCAAATCAAACTTGATGGCCACGCATATAAGCTTACTGTTTTTTTTACATTTGGGTTTTGATGACGCACACATAAGATTATACCATATACAAATGATACATGTGATGCAGATTACAAATGTCAGTAAGCTATTTTTATGCATTACATATGTTCACCTTGTTCCCGATGAAGTTAATTATGTGCACGGAACACATCAAAATCATCATGACCTCTTCCATTAATATTAATATCAAGACAGTTACTGTCATATACAGTCCAATACCTTGATATTATTGAGTATGAATCTTTGGGCGTGAGAGTGAGATGCCATCATCACTGTATCTATATTGCATTTTATTAACTTGTCTATCATATTAGTATATTAATGTTAAAAGTCCAATATTAAACAGATATCCCATTGTAGTATGTAGAAGGGTGCTGGAATGACGTGCGGTTGGCGCCGCATAAATTATAACGTAGAGGATATAGTCACCCGCACACCAAGGTCCAATGCATCAATACATCCTTTTTTTGACGGCATATAGGCATGACATCACAAATATGAGCAACGTTTCGGAAACCTACCCGAGGTCCCTTCACCATCAGGCAAATAACATCACACTATGTTCGCAATGGTGGTCATTATGTTTTTTGCCTGATGAAGGGACCTCGGTAGGTTTGGAAACGTTGTTCATATTTGTGAAGACATATGTATCTGCCGTCAATAAAAGGACGTATTGATCAGTGGCGTTACAATAGCCATAGCGACCCAGGCGGCCGATATTCTATGGGGCCCTGTGATTTCTAGTTACGCCCCTGGTATTGATGCATTGGACCTTGGTGTGCGGGTGACTATCTCCTCTACGTTAAAAGTCCCATATAACGCTCCATCTGACGTCTAGAGGATAGAGTGTGAAAAGAGCCCCACCAGTTACAGGACGTTCTCTACTTGAATGTCTCCTGACCCTAATGGAATAAAGTTGCATCTGAACAATTTAAATTGGTGTGGTGCTTTAATTCCTACATTCACTATGGTGGGACAGCTTGGCCTGGGAGCCACCCAACTAGTTTTGTGCTGGACACCTTGGAGTGGCGGCTGCCCACTCATTTCTACAGTGAAACATGTCCTGTATGTGCGGGATGGAAGGATTCCGTTTAAATATCAGGACAGTCTCACGGGATATGGGACTGTTGAGGGGTACAGAGCTGTGTAAATCTCGGAACTATACAAATACAAACCCTTGGCAGCAGTGGCGGACCTAATAACCAAAGGGCCCTGGTGCAAGATTTTATCTTGGGCCCCCCTCCCAAGATGGGGGGGGGGGGGCAGGAGCAGATCGCACTGGCCCCCGACACCTCCCCCCCAGCGGTCTCTAATGTTGCAGTAGCGTGCTGGACTTACCTGAGACCCTGCAGAGCACACCACATAGATCCTGCATAGCCCACCTGAGACTCTCTAGGGTGGGCTCTGCAGGGTCCAAGGTGGGCTTGCCTGGTTGCCGGGGTCCCTTTCCCTTTACATCCTCCCAACTTTTCTTACCTGCTGCTGCTGGGGCCCAGCCTCCTCCGCCCCCTCCCCTGTCACCTCTGCCATGCTGCCCCGGTACAGTTGATACCCATGTAAGAGGCCCCCCAGGCTGCCCAGACCCCTCACACATGGGTACTGGCCATACCCCCCTGATGACGGTGTTCTATCAAAGTTTGTGAATACGTTATAATGTGTGACCGGTGACATGGCCACACGCTTTAACGGAATACCACCCAGTTTTTTTGCGGTGGAATATGTGACCGCCAATAGGTGAAGCATTCCAGCGCTTTCCCAGCTGTTCCAGGGCAGATCGGCATCGCAGATCGTATATGCAGGAGAACCGATCTGCCCTGAAACAGCTCTATCTGCCCTGAAACAGCTGATCGGTCTTGAACTGTCACTTCTATCCGACTGCGATCTCACATTCCACCGTACTCACAAAGTGGGATAGAAGTGATATTTCAGGACCGATCAGCTGTTTCAGGGCAGATCGGTTCTCCTGCACATACGATTTGTGATGCCGATCTGCCCTGGAACAGATGACAAAGCGTTGGAATTCTTCACCCATTCCACCACGGAAAAACTGGGCGAGATTACGTTAAAATGTGTGATCATGTCACTGGTCACACATTGTAACGTGGTTTCAAACTTTGATAGAACAGAGGCTCTGTTTGTAATAATGTAATCAGAGAAATTGATTATAATAGGGAACATTACATTACGGTAATTCACTTGTCTAATTACATTTAAACCTGTCGGCACAGCACGGCATACAGAGTCTTGTTGAATGTGCTTATCTCCACAACTTTGTTTGTAGATGAATGAGTGAGCTAAGTTGTTAAACTATATTTTTCCTACACTAAAAAAGACATGTCATGAATTTTTACAACTGTTGATCTGTCATCCTGACACTGCCCTGGCTGTATATTGGTTTATCACTATCTTATGTTTACTATTGCTCCCATTATTCTCTTCCATACTATCTATCGGCGCTTTACAGAGTTCTAACCATTTAGAAAATGTTGTTAAGGTGCGCTTCAGTCAGACGTGAATATTTTGCATTTAAACAAATTGAACATTATGGCGCACCTAACATCCTTCGCATATCATAGCTTGAGCACAGAGGCATGGAGAACACAGAAGATTACCCCGGAGGGCACTTTAACTATTTTCAGTCCGCCAAAGGGAACATTTGGGTTGGTGGGAGTTCTCTCTGGTGCTGTGAAGACGCTGATTGGCGTTTCACTTCACAGCTGCAATTTTAATAGACGGCGTGCTGCAAACATAAAAAAAAAATACCCGCCATCATTACACTTAATACTAGGAATTCTGCACCCACAGAGAGCAAAAAGCTGTACTCTAGGCAACCTTAAACCAAGCTGGGATAACCTCTACTTTAAATTTTGTCACATGTTCCCATTCGCATAGTGTAACTTTTAACATAAAATGTAAAAATTGCTGCTTGCTTTTTTTTTTTTTAATCCTATAAAAATCTTACTTAGCTCCCCCTGTCTATTGGAGGGAGCTGGGGAGTCATGTTTACCATTAGGGAATGCGCCAATACCGATACTGTTATTGGTATGGTTGCCGATACTAAGCATACCCGTACTCGCCCAGATGCTCCAATACTTACTCTGAAACCAGAAATGCCGTTGAGAGGGAGATTCCCTCTGTCCGGTGTTCTATCCAAATGGCCAACTCGTTGAGCTCTCCAAATCATGACGTCACGTCACTTAACTTGCCAATAGGAGGTTTCGACGAGATGGCGCTGTAACCTTTTCACTGCCATGGCCGTTTTTGCTTTCTTTTGGCAGACATGTTAAAATGCACATTTTTAGGCCTTGAGATTGATTAAATCCCCCAGAATTAAATATTTTCTGTAAGGACAAAATAGCGGCAGTTGCAATTCTTTTATGTTGCATGATATTAACAAAACTGTTTATCAAACCCAAATTTTCTGTAAAATATACACAAGTTAATTTTAGTGCACTTAAACACTAATATATATATATATAAAAGATGAGGTTGCACCAAATAGCTACCAAACATGTCAAGCTTTAAAATTGCGTGCACCCATGAAATGACGAAAAGCTTTACCAGGTCACCAGTTTAGCGTTAACTGTGAAAAGTGGCCCTAGAATGTTTGCTCTCACGCCGATGTACGCAGTGATACCTAACATATGTTGTTTAAGTACGTAGGCACACCCAATGCATGTTTGTGTTAGTATGTCTGTGTATGCGGGGGTATGATACTTTCATAAACAGGGCTGTTCACAAAAGGGTGAAGAGTTTGGAGAAGACAGGAGAAGTGAACAATGTAGGACAAAATAGCTGATTTGGAAAAAAATATCCAATTCAGCTCACTTCCCAGATCAGCTACGTTGTCCTAGATTTTTCTCTTCTCCTGCCTTCTCCAAACTCTGCGCCCTTTTGTGAATAACCCTGAAAATGTTTTTGGGTGTTTTTTAAATGTATTTTGTTTAATTCTATTTTTTCAAACTTTTTTAATATATTTTTTAGCTTAATTCTATTTAATTTTAGTAGTGACAGGTTCTCTTTAAGGAGGCATTAGTGGTTATTATACATCGCTTATACACTGAGTGGCCAGTTTATTATGACTACCTGATGTTTGTAGGCAAATTAGCTATAATTTGGCGCTGAAGTTGCTAGAGGGCCAGACCATTATAAATAGGGAAGCAGGTTGTTTACCACGACAGTAGAAGTGATTTTTTTCTGAAGATACGGGGAAACAACGCGATTTAACAGCCTTTGAACGTGGGATGATTGTTGGCGCTCGGAGCCATGGAGCGAGTATCAGCAAAACAGCAGCATTCGTTACATGTTCAAGAGCAGCTGTTGTTAAAGTGTTTAAAGACCGGACTGTCAGCCGAAAATCTGGGTCTGAACGTGCGAATTGTGGCCGTCAGCGACTAGTCAATGTTAGGGCAGAACGGAGAGTGGCAAGACTGGTACAAGACAACAGAAGGGCAACAGTGCGGTGTCAGATTCCTCGCATCACCTTTCAACATCTCGTGGAGTCACGAGGCGGCCCAACGAAGTCATCTCGTGGCCCAACGAAGTACTGATGGGGGTGGTCATAATAATCTGGCCACTCAGTGTATATCTTATATAATACATTTCACTTTATTTTTTAACACTAACGTTTGAATATTTAAGTACTTACCTGGTTGCACTGTGTAAAGGATTGTGGGTGGATTCACATCCATTATATGTTTATACATTCAGTTTAAGCACACAGTTCACACAGTATATTAGCCTCTTTGGTGAGTGATTCACTTCTCTCATTTCTACAGTGTT
>NW_017308893.1:62002-91657 GCF_000935625.1 Nanorana parkeri | reverse complement strand
AGGGCCAGACCATTATAAATAGGGAAGCAGGTTGTTTACCACGACAGTAGAAGTGATTTGTTTCTGAAGATACGGGGAAACAACGCGATTTAACAGCCTTTGAACGTGGGATGATTGTTGGCGCTCGGAGCCATGGAGCGAGTATCAGCAAAACAGCAGCATTCGTTACATGTTCAAGAGCAGCTGTTGTTAAAGTGTTTAAAGACCGGACTGTCAGCCGAAAATCTGGGTCTGAACGTGCGAATTGTGGCCGTCAGTCAACAGAAGGGCAACAGTGCAGTGTCGATTCCTCGCATCACCTTTCAACATCTCGTGGAGTCACGAGGCGGCCCAACGAAGTCATCTCGTGGCCCAACGAAGTACTGATGGGGGTGGTCATAATAATCTGGCCACTCAGTGTATATCTTATATAATACATTTCACTTTATTTTTTAACACTAACGTTTGAATATTTAAGTACTTACCTGGTTGCACTGTGTAAAGGATTGTGGGTGGATTCACATCCATTATATGTTTATACATTCAGTTTAAGCACACAGTTCACACAGTATATTAGCCTCTTTGGTGAGTGATTCACTTCTAAGGACAGTTAACCCTTGCAAAGAAAACACATTTCTCCATGACTAAGGAAAGGAATGAGCATGTCCTCGCTGCAATATGAGCCCATACAAACAGTCCACAAACTGGACTGGTATAGTTTACTGAAGCTTGTACCACATCACTGGTATCCAGCCCAAGGTCCACCCAAGGCCCGCTGTGCAGAATCCAGTGTGCAGCCAACTTTTCTTCTGTTTGTATGGACAGTGAACCTTTTGTTTACATTTTTTTGGGGCCCCTTGACTAACATCTGCCCACTTCTAAAGGGATGCAAGCACTGCACCTTTTCTTAAATCATCACTGAGATTGCAGCAGGTGCTGATCATGAAGGCTGACCTTCACACTCGGAAATTAGTTTGAGAAAGGAATGGTGAAACAAGCACCAATTTCTTCATAAAGGTGGCCATACACTTTACAACCCTCGCAAGACTTTTGTCTTGCAAGGGTTGTAAAGTAATTTAAAAAACACTGAGGAGCAGGCTTCCGATGACTGCAATGAGGGGCGGGCTTCCGATGACTGCAAAGCTTGCGCACACCGGCTCGTTCGGCAGTTGTCGAACAAGCAGACCACTAACCCGCCGATAATCGTACAATTCTCGGCGGGTTTTCCAGCCTGCTTGTTCGACGGAAGACGTGCGACCATACAGTAGAAACGGTTGCACGCCTTCCATACACTTTGCGTATATCGTACGATCCCGTGATTCTCGTAGATAATCGTGCAGTGTATGGGCACCTTAACCGAGATTGACATAAATCTTCAAAGTCCTGGTAAGGAATACAGTTTAGAGTTTGGAGAAGATGGTATTTTCTCAACAAAACTGAAGTTAAAATTTAATGAAACATGCTTCCATTTATCGATTACGGCATGAAAATCCTTTTGTATGCACAGACATGAGATAAGCCACGTGATATAAATGCTTTCAAAATGTTAACACCATTTTCTGGTTAAAGGTTGATCTGATGAATGGGTGAGGATGAGCAATTGTTCTACCTTATCAAGTTTTTGCAGTGTTAAGGTGTATAGATTTGCATTACAAAGGGGAAAAATCAATTAGCCCATCTGGTGAGTGCAATTTTCCTATCAGCTTCCTGTCAATTGTTGTTCCCTGTTGTCCCTAGGGATTGGCATTGCTGTACCAATGCTTTGCCACCCTGAAAGATAACTATGTCGTTGCTCGGATACCTCTAAAGCAGCCTTTGTAATCCAGAAGTTATTAACTTGTCATCACTACTATGACAAAGTCAAGAATCTGCTATCCATTTTAATGTGTACCTTTAATTGAAGTAAAACTCATAGGTCCCAACTGTCCTCCATTCTGAGGAACTGTTCCTCTTTTGGGACTATGCCCTTTTATTCCTTGTTCTCCTCAGTTGTCCCTCAGTTTGGCCTGAGGGATAGACCTCTATAAACATTCACTGTTATAATACACTAAGACCCCATTCACACTGAGCTACATCAGCGCTGATTTGAGCTGAGCGACTTTGAGAGACATTGAGCTACATTGAGTTACAGTGTACAGAGTTACAGTGCACATTTTAACGTGCTACGTAGCACTACTTTTGGCATGGACTTTGTAGCTGCTACATAGGGCTGTATCCAATCAAAAGCGGTCTTGATATGACATAATTCCTGTTTCCTGCTTATGTTCCTTCTTATATTTCTGTGCAAAATGGACACTTCTGTAGCGCGACGTAGCACGACAGTGTCGCGCAAATTCGTGCGACATTGAGCTATCGTGGATGCGAGTCTGCCGGCCGTCCGTTTTTTCTTAACGGGCGGACGGCAAGAGGTTAAAGTCTATTGGGCCAAATTGCACGAAATTCCCCGAAAAATAGGTCATGTTCAAGCGACAAGCTTGAGCTACAGGTGACAATGAGCTGTGAGATATGAACAGCTCCATTGAAATGCATTGGACGAGCTACATTGAGATGATGTTTGAATAATTTTTGAGCTGAAATTGCGCTACAAAACGCTCAGTGTGAATGGGGTCTAAACCTTTCATCCAACCTCTTGATTTTTGCATGCGCTATTTTGAAAAGTCAGTATAAAGGAAAAGTATTGGTGGATAAAAGCAATTATGGGTTTACCTCATTTTAATATTACAATTGTAATAAAATATTTTTTTGCTTATTAATTCTCCATGGTCCATGTCCACCAATCCCGTTTTTTCATTTATTTCTTGGCAGATGGTAACAGTTGATGATGGGTTTTGCATGTCTGGCTTAAAGGATAATCACACTTATGTATCATCTACATAACCACAGCAGCCAGGTTCATGGTGCAGTACTACTTTACCCAGAGGTAGTTTGCACATTGTAAACAGTAGTGGTTACTTTACTGAACCTTGTTGGGACCACACAGGGAAGTGCTACTAAGCTAGAAGGCTGGTTTCCTAGACTGGTCTCCTAGACTTATTCATTGTAACCTGCCAAACAAGAAGGAATGGAACCAGCTAAGACTTGTAGTATTTGAACTGCCTTGCTCTTGTATTCTCTGTATAAACTACTTGCTGCCCAGAGCAATTTCTTACCATTTGCACACACTTGATAAAAATCTGATATTTTGGCTGGAAAAAAGATTCAGACCCCCAAACAATGATATTTTCTGAAAGAGGCCCTGTAGAATAAAAAAACACTAGTTGCAATTTTTTATGTGTGACGGTATTTGCGCAAATGTTTATCAAACCAGTATTTTTAGGATAAAATACACTAAAATAAAATTCAGTGCACAGAAAAAGAATATAATACCCAATTTGTGGGGTAAAATATAAAAGATGGGGTCACCTCGGGTAAATTGATACCAAACATGTCAAGCTTTAAAAATGCATGCACCCGTGAAGCCGCACAAAACCCACAATACCCCAAATTTTCCATAGGTGGCACTTTAAAAGCTTTTACTGCTCATCAGTTTAGTGTAACAGGTGTGGCGTAATTTTCATTTTTGCACATAGGCGCATCCGATATGTGTTTGTGTTTGTATGTACGTGTACACGGGGGTGGGGGACTTTAAAACATTTTTTGCATTTTAAAATTTTGTTTGTTACTTAAATTGTTTTTGTATACTTAACTTTATTGCTGTCACTTAGGGGGCCAACAATCCCCCTATGTAATAGCAAATATGATGTTACAGGTCCTCTTTATAGAGACATCAGGGGTCTTTCAGACCCCTAATGTCACCTAGGGACCCCAAAGAAGCTGATGAAGCAGAGATCTGCTTCACCAGCTTCTTCTCCTAGCTCTAAGAGCAAAATGTAAACAGTGACACCGGTATATTGGTGTAAGACACATCACTTCCGGGTCCAGTGATCGGAGGAGTGATCAGCGGCTTGAAGCTTGCTGATCTCTCTCTGATCGATGCGGGGACAGCGGAACAGAGTTGATGATTTTGTATGCCTGGCTTAAGGGATAGGTACATTTATGTATCCTCTGCATAACCATGGCAGCCAAGCATGTTGCTGTACTATTTCACCCAGAAGTAACGTGTAAACTGCATATAGCAGTGGTGAGCTTACGGAACCTTCCAGGACAAGTTAGGAAAGTGCAACTAGGCTGGAAGTCTGGTTTCCTAGAAGTATATTTATTGTGACCTGCAAGACAAGAAGGACTGAAACCAACTAAGACTTGTAGTCTTTGAACTTCATTGTTCTTGTATCCTCTGTACAGGCAGTCCCCGGGTTACGGACGTCCGACTTACAGCCAATCCGTACTGATGAACCGGGGTCCACAGATCTCTCCACAGAGAACTGTGGCTGCAGCGGCCTGTGTCCCTTCAAATCCACGCTGCTCTCCCCACCTGTGTTGGCGGAGGCAGCGAGGACACAGACCGCTGCATTGCGCTGCTGCCCCCCGTACCTCAGCTGCTGTCCCGGCCTCCTCTTCCCCTGGTCCGTCTGGCTCCTCTGCCCCGCCCCCCTGCCTACTCTTCATCTGCAGGCTGGTAGCCATACCCAGCCTGCTATTGTAAATTGTAAAATGCAATAGCAAGCTGGCTATTGAACCCGCCCGCTGCCTGCTGTTAGCCAGCCTGCTTTTGGATATTGCAATTTGAAATATCCAATAGCAGGCTGGATATTGCTCCCAGCAATAAAAGAAAAAAAAGAAAAAAAAAGTTTAAAAAAGAAAAAATAATAATTAAAAAAGAAAAAAAAAGTAAAAAAAAGTTACAGGAATAAAAATTAAAAATGCAAACAAAAAAAATTAAGTTTATAAAATAAAATTAAAAATAGAAAAAAACTTTTTTTGGTGTGTCATTTTGAATAAAAAAAAGTTTTAATTTATATTATAATCTTCTGAACAACAGGAACAGACGGCAAAACAAACGTGACCCTTCCCTATGCTATCCAAAACGAAAAAATGTTTTTTGGGCTGGAGTTGCACTTAAAAAAATGTACCTGTTCTGACTTGCATACAAATTCAACTTAAGTACAAACCTACAGTCCCTATCTTGTATGTAACCCGGGGACTGCCTGTATTAACAGACAAAAAGGCATGGTACCAGATCAAAAGGCAGAAACAGGGGAAGACAGGCATTTGATACAGGCAGGCAGCAAAAAGTACAGTCCAAGGGCAGGATCCATGAACAAATACAAAGGCAGTAGTCAGGCTGACCAACTGCTGATATGGCATTGGGTGGGAAAGTTTCCTATAAGGGTTAGTTCACACCATAAGCAGAGCGTTCCGGTCAGATTCTGGCCGGAACGCACTGCCTTGCATCGCGGCCGGCTCACTTTTCTGCTGGGCAGGAGGGGGCGTAGCGTGCCATTTGAAGTGAATGGCACCGTAGCCACGCCCTCCGGCCGCAATGCGATTGCCCGCACGGGATCGCAAGGCACATTGTGCCTGCAGTGCGGTCCGGTGCAGTCCGATCAAAATGCTGCATGAACTTCCTACAGTGCACAGTAGTGAACACTAGATGGCAAAATCTTGTTACTACGGATGTCCCGATACCAATTTTTCAAGGCCAAGTACAGGTACAAGTACTGTTCCTCAGGTGCTTGCCAATACCAGCTACCTATACTTTTTCTTAAAGGAAAATGAGACATTGAGACAAATGATTTTAGGGCAGTTTCTTTATAATTATGAAGAACTGTAAATCGATGTATGATTATTCAGCAATGGAGAATGGCAACCAGCAATAGAGGACTAAAGAGTCCATCAATCCATGATTTCACAGCCATGGGGAATGGCAACCGGCTATAGAGGACTACATATCTCATCTGTAGTCCTCTATCCAGGTCTATTCTACACATGATATTCTTATACTGGACTATCCGGGTCTATTCTACACATGATATTCTTATACTGGACTATCCGGGTCTATTGCAGACATGATATTCTTATACTGGACTATCCGGGTCTATTGTACACATGATATTCTTATAATGGACTATCCGGGTCTATTGCAGACATGATATTCTTATACCGGACTATCCGGGTCTATTGCAGACATGATATTCCTATACCGGACTATCCGGGTCTATTGCAGACATGATATTCTTATACCGGACTATCCGGGTCTATTGCAGACATGATATTCTTATACCGGACTATCCGGGTCTATTGCAGACATGATATTCTTATACCGGACTATCCGGGTCTATTGCAGACATGATATTCCTATACCGGACTATCCGGGTCTATTGCAGACATGATATTCTTACACCGGACTATCCGGGTCTATTGCAGACATGATATTCTTATACTGGACTATCTGGGTCCACTGGGCTTTGACATAGTTCAGGTTGGTGGTTACCTTCTTAGGTGTTAGCTCCCTGTTAATGGGTGGAATCTGATTTTTTTTTTTTTTTAATGCTGTAGCTCTGACAGACGATTACAACGATGTGGTGGTCTTTCCACACCACTGTGTTTCCAATTCAAGTAGAATTGAAGCCAGAACAATTTTTTTTTTTAGTTTTGGGTAGAGCAAGGGAGGGTTATAACCCCTGACACCTTTTATTGCCATCAGTGTCCCATTGGGGAGATATACCTTCACTCACTTCCTGTCACATAGCCACAACAGGAAGTGAGGGAAATCCATGGTGGTCAGTGGGGTCACCAGAACTAGTGTCCCCAGTGAACAAACAGATTGATCTCATTGTTTGTTCATATGGATTAAAGCCCACCATACATTGTGGCTTCAGTTACACTTTGAAACATCATCCATGAAAGGTCCATTTCCCTGCCAGCCCTCCACCGCCCCAAACAAAATTAGCAGCAACAACAACAACAACAAAAAAAGTTAAAAATGAATATTTAACAAAAAAATATTCACCTCGGTCCTGGTTTGCGGGAGGCACGGGGGACATCATCATGACTTACCACGTCCACCTGGGATAGCTGGGATAGCTGGGAACTCGAACTCCTGTGAGAATGCATCCCAGCCATAGCCGAAATGCGTTCTGGTGGGATTTTAATTGGCCAGAAGGAAGTAGTGATGGCCAGTGATGTCACCCGCAGCTCCCGGAAGCTGGGACCTTTCATCTTATTTCTTGCAAAATTGTTATGTGCAGCTTTAGTGGTTTCGGCGTAGGAGGGCTGGCAGGGGAGGGGATCTTCTCTTTGCATGAAAGGTCCACTTTAATATCCAGACCATAATGGAACACTAAGAGTCTATCAAAGATTTCACAAATTACTCTTATATAAAAAATGTGAGAATCTAGGGTGAAAACATTGAGTAAACATAAAAAAAAATAAGCCTATATGGGACTTTTAAAGGAGAACTATGGGGTTAGGGCTTTTCCCCATAGTTCTCCTTAGTGTAACGGGAGGACACAAACTACCGATCTACTGCTCGCGGTATACTGAGACGCAGCAGCTGAAGCGGATCCCGACAATTATGTCTGGATCCGCCCAGCTGCGTGAGTGACAACTGGCTCGGCCTATCTAGAGGCAGAGCCAGCTGTACCAACCCCCTCCCCCATCCGTTCCACCAGTCAGCGCTGGCGGATCGGAGGGGGGAATCCAGCCCCTCCCCTGTCACGGCTCTCTGCCGTGACAGGATTGAGAGGTGAGCGAACGCCGGTATGTGTTCGCTCACTTCCCGATCTACTGAGCCGACCTGTGACAGTCTCATTGTCACAGGTCGGCTAGAACTATGAGGTGAGTGAAAAGCGCTCGCCTCATAGTTCTCCTTTTAAGGTACCCAACACATCATATAGTATAGCTTTTTGAAACATACATCTTTTATTAAGATTCATTAATAATCGATGATTAAAAAAATTATGCAGATCCCTGTAATGCAGTCAACCTCACCTACCTCAGAGTCATAGAGAAACATTATACATGAATATAACATGGTTCTGACATTTTTTTCATTCAAAGGGTCTAAAGCTGTTCTGGGTTTGTGGACTTCTTCAGGGGAAACATGGCAGATCATGCGAAAAGCGGTACTATTAGAATCATCTGATGGAAAACACCATCAGCTATGCCATCTCTGAATGAGCACCCCCATATGTCCATGACCAGGAGGCAAATCCACAAAGGATATGGGGGGGTGACTTTGATGGACATATGTCAATAGGGGGCAGGCAGACACAGCTGGAGGTGAGTTACACACTCGGGTCTGGCCACAAATGAATAGAAATGAAGAGATGTCTGTCCTCTAGACCCCGGGATGTAGAGTTTGGCCTCTTCTAGAAGTGGCAAACTTCACAGCTTGAGTACAATTCAAGCCATTCATATTCAGGAGCTCTTTCCCATGTGGTGAGAGTGTCCTCAGCTTGGACTTTGAAGTCTTCTTGGTAAATCAATGTAGGATAGGCAAGGGGAAGAGTAATCAGCAAGTGTGAGAATCCTTGAAGGAACAGGTGGGCATGAACAGATTTTTTCTTTACCTCCTGTACCGGTGACAACTCTGAAATTTAATTTGCCAGGGGGCATAGGCACGTTGCAGTGTCTATGTTACAACAAGTGTATGGAAAATGCACTTAAAAAGGTACACTTATAAAGCAGCATTGCTCCTGACAGGCTCCAGGTAATCCTTTTTAGCCCATCCACTTCTCTGTTTGGTAGTGACACAACTACATGCAGCCGTCACTCAGTGTCACAGACTTTACTGCGGTTCATTGTAAAAAAACTTTGTGCAATGAACTGCAGTAAAGTCTGTGACATTGAGGGACGGCTGTATGTACCAGCACCGGCGTCTGTGCGGGGATCCGGTCCAAACAGGCGGCTGTGCAACTGCCTGGCATTTAGGATGTTAGCCTGGCGCAGCCGATACGAGGCAGCCACATCCTGCTGTTTGGGTCATTGTGAGGACCCTCTCCTGTGATCCCTCCCCTCCACTGGCCGTCAAGGACGCAGGAAAAGAGGTGCTGCAGCCTGCAGGTGAGGTTGGGGAGTGTATGGGTGATGGCTGGCTTGGGGGGGAAAGGGTGGATTGGGGGACTGTAGCTGGGCTGGTGGTATTCAGCATTGCTGTATAATGATTATACAGCAATGCTGAATGCCACCAGCTATACAGGACTACAAATCCCAGCAACATTATACAAAGCTGATGGTATTCTGCATTGCTGTAAAAAGTATTGCTAGAATTTGTAGTCCTGTATAGCTGGTGGCAGGGGCTCAGCAGACCCAGGCAAGGCAGGACAAGAGATGATGTGGGGGGGCTGCCATGCGATTATTGTATGGTACGGCGCAATGCACGGTAATGCTACTGTGCTCAATGTCTGTTTTGGAGGGCAGGAGAAACATCAGGAGGTCTAATAGACCCCAGATGTCTCCATAAAGAGACCCTGTCACCTCCAAATGCTGTCACATCTGGGCTTGTTAGCCCTTTAGTGATAGCAAAGTTAAATTAAAAAAACAAAAAAAAGTGGATAAGAAAGTAAAAAAAAATTAAAATAACTGTAAAAAGTGCAAAAAAGTTAATAAAATAAACACAAATAAGAAAAAATTAAAACCAACCCTGCCCTGATTCAAATGAACACGTGCACACAGTCATGTGTATGTACATAAACAGTGCAACGTGTCGGGATTGGCGCAACCAATGAGGGAAAGTATGGAGTAGTCCTTTAACATAGTGCCAGCCGATGTCTAGATTTCTAACGGGTCCGGGATTCTACCAGCACACCGGCTGGGCATAAGTGGAAACATCCCCCGCCGCCCCCATGTACCCCCCTCCACGTGACTGTCCCGTGAAAGTTTCCTTTCCTCGCGGCGGTTGGTGTGACCCAGTGAACGTTTCCCATTGGCAGCTCCGCTCACGCATTCTCATAGGAAACCCGTGCCCGGCCCGATTGGCTTAGGCCGGCGCGCCGCGATTGGCTTATCCCCCTGCATCTCGTGCCCATGCAGCACCACGCCCACCGCACTGATCCGCTACTGGGTGATGGAGAATTGGTGACGTCACGGAGAAAACATCGGGGGGCAACACAAGAGGAGAGTGCCGGAGATTGCAACACTCCTCACCGAGATCCGGACCAAGCGGAGACTCTGATCACCCGGCACCCCTATATACTTCTGTGTCACCAATTGTGCCGTGCCTTCCTCTAGATAGCTGGTGGTCAGTGGGGGCTTCCTGGACCCTAGTTGTGGGGGGTCTGCCGTGGACCCTGGTTGTGGGGGGGTCTGCCGTGGACCCTGGTGCAGTGAGTCGTGCTGTGACACCCCTATGTAAGATGCATGTGTCGTGCTGTGACAACCCTATGTTGGATGCACTTCCCATGCTGTGACACCCCAATGTTGGATGGACATGTCGTACTGTGACACCCCTATGTTGGATGCACTTCCCATGCTGTGACACCCCTATGTTGGATGCACTTCCCATGCTGTGACACCCCCATGTTGGATGCACACACCGTGTTGTGACACCCACATGTTCCATACACACGATGTGCTGTGACACCCCCATGTTGGATGCACTTCCCATGCTGTGACACCTCTATGTTGTATACACACGATGTTCTGTAACACCCCCATGTTGGATGCACATGCCGTGCTGTGACACCCCCATGTTGGATACACACAATGTGCTGTGACACCCCCATGTTGGATACACAAGCCGTGATGTTCCTCAGCAGCCCCATTATGGGGACAGTGATATAGCAGTGAGCCCCCCAATCCTCTAATGCAGCCTGAACACTGTGATAGTCTGATCCAGTCATGCACATTGCGTACACTGATGTGTATATTTAGTTGCTGATGTTGATCCTCTTGCTCAGTCATTGTGACTGTCAGCTGATCCTTCCATTAATACTTTCTTCTCCTGTACTTTTTACAGGAAGGCGGTGACTGCTTGCAGCAGCAGTGTCCCCTGTGCTCTAACCCTACCCTCCAGATTTGTCCAGCCCCCCCCCCTCTTCATGCCCCTCCCCCCCCCCCTGAACACAGCCAAGGACTGCAGCAACATGTTTCCTGTGAACTTAGAACAATGATACCTTCTCTGGATGGCTGAGCTCCTCTCTCTCTCCGTGCTCTCTTCTACATTCTTCTGCCTTTTTCTTTTTATTGGCCTTGTGATTCCCAGGATTATCTCACCCCCACTCCGTTCTGATGGAGAGACGTCTGGATTGACCTCACATCTGAGTAAGTGTATGAATTTGTTTCCCGGGGTTTGGGGGTTTGATGATCAAGTTGCATGCCTAGCTCTCCAACTGTCCTTGTTTGTAAGTGACAGTCCTTCTATAGCCCATACAGACCACCCGTGTATGTAGAACTTTACAAAGTATCAACCGTGTGTGATCTGAGATGAAATACATGATGGAATGACATAAGGATTGTACTTAAAGTGTATTTCCACTTTTACAGTCAGAGTTCAGACCCCCCTATATGTTTGCTATGTGTTCCTGTTCACAAAAAAAGAAAATATAACTACCTTTCTAGTAGTCTAGGATTATACACAGGACTGCGTGCTACTCTCAGCCATTTCAGAGGACAAAGTGGGGACAGTGAGGTCCTTTGCCCATGAATACAATGCCTATAATTCCAATCTTAACCCTTTGTTAGGTCAGACAGTGTTAAATCTGCTTTGCAACTGATAGTGAGATCTGCCAGCACAGTACACACAGGGTTAATTATGATACATGGTAATTCCACAGCCCCCTCCTTACATTAAATAGGGGGGAAGCCATGCACATCTACTTCACAACTGATCGTGAGATCTCCCAGTACAGTACACACAGGGTTAATTATGGTCAACATGACTCCCCAGCTCCCTGCTTACCATTGCATAGAAGGGAAGGCTTTGCAGGCAATAAAGTCATCAGCAATTTATTTTTTTTTTTTTTTTTTTTTAGCCCTGGTTCACACCTAGGCGATTTCGAGCGGTTCGAAAAGGGGTTTTAACTGCCCAACACAAGAAATGTGTCCTGGTTCACCCCTGAGCAGGAAAACGCCAGATGCCTGAAAAGATCGAGGAGCATCTTTGGGCAGTTAAAAGCGCTTTTCCTCCCCATAGACTTTATTGGAAATGCCCCAAAGACGCTCAACAGAAGCATGTTGCACATTTTCGTGAGTGTTTTTGCCCATTAATACGTCACCCACAATGGTTTGTGAGCTGCCAATCAAAATGCGCGTCTTCATGTACGCGCATTAAAACGCACATACAAATGTGCACAACGCGCAAATAACCGCATGCTGCTACCGCGCATACAGACGCGCAAAAGCGGTGCCCCTAGGTGTGAACCAGGGCTTAAGTTCTGCTATGTTGTGAATGGGAACACAGAACGAGTATAAAATAAGGGATCGGAAACTTTGGCTGCAAAAGTGGAAAGACACTTGAACTTCTTTTGCAGTGATGGAAAACCATGGCTGGCCGCAGATTAGGAAAAAGAGGCAAAAAACCCCAAACTGAATAACAATGTATGAAATATAATATGAAGTCAGTCTCGTGTATCTTTACAGTCCGCCTTTCTATGCAGCTCGTTACAAAGCACTTTTCTGCATATCCGTGTAAGTTTATGTATTTGCGGTCCTGGGGCTGATGATCAGGTTGCATGCCTAGCTCCCCCTACTGTCCTTGTTTGTAAGTGACAGTCCCTCTTTAGTCTATATTGACCATCCGTGTATGTAAAACTTTACAAAGTATCAAGTGGCTGAGTGTGTGATCTGAGATGAAATACATGATGGGACGTGAGGAATGGCTTGTATTTAAAGTGCACTTCCACTTTTGCAGTCAGATTTGAGAACACCCCCCTTCCCCACACACGCACACTATCACAATCAACTTCTCTCTTTCATTTGCAAAGCTTAACTAACAAATGAAAGATAGAAGATAATTGGTTGCGATGGGCAACTGTACCATATTCTGTCTGCTCCAGTTTCGATAAATCCTCCCCTCCCCCCCCCATGCATCACCAAGCCTTGAGATCTTTAACTCTTGTTCACAGAGGTGCTGCAGGGTGCATTGTGCTGCTTTGAATGAGCTGCCTTCCGTAGCTAAATTGTACTGAAGAAGTGCGCACAACTTTTTTGTAAATCGCATTGCATGGTAACAGGTCACTATGCGATGTGGTGCAATACAAATTTAATGTCCATAACCCATTGCACGCCAGACTGATAAGTCCCTGGAGATTGGTGGGTGCTAAGGTGGCGAACGGATCTCGCCGTTTAATACAAGAAGAAGATGAGACACCGGCTCTCCAAAATCCTTGGTCAATACATTGACGCATGCTCACGATCTTGCATAATCGCGATGTTTTGGGGGCTGCATAGGGCTGTGCAATACAATTACACATGCAATGGCTGCTGCGTTTGGGGGGCCATTTTGAAATAACATTGCAGCGTGCACCATGTGAATGGAGGATTAACCCTTTGCTGGGATAGTGCACGCATCTAGTTTACAACTGATAGCGATAGTTGTCACAGTACAGACAGGGTTAATTATGGTAACCATGACCCCCCCCCCTTACACTGAAGGAGAAAGCTGGGTAGGATTTCTAGTAAGTAAATATCAAATAAAAGGCTACGCCGGCATGTTTACAGTTATGCAATATGAACAGGGACATTTAACAAATATCCTAATTTGGCTGCCAAAGTGGAAATGCCATAAGGAAGGATTACTTTCCGCGAATGGAGATCCCAGAAAAAATACTAAATGTCAAACTATTAATTCCAAAATAGTATAAATGTATTAACAGCCTGATATGAAAAAATAAAACAAAATGAATATACAAACATACATTTAAAACATCCTAAAACCATATTCTATACCAGCCATGGCTTGAGAATTGTATCATAATATCATGGATATATCATGGATATCTAAAATATTCATCAATATGATTCCAGCTAACAGAAAATGTGTAGAGCAGTGGTCTCAAAGTACCGGCCCGAAAGCCGGTACTATGTGTCCCGCAGCCAGGTGGCAAGTCAGCGGACCGCATACCTGACTTGCGGGAGCACCTACACTGTCTGCATCTCTATCGGATGCAGACCGCAGAGCTGCTCCTCCCGATACTGAGATCCTTTCGGCTGGAGCTCAGTTTTGAGCTTCGGCCGAAGGATGGATTAGTGAGGTCTGCAGCAGCACTAATCATTGCTAGAGCACCAGGGTTTGATCGTGGCTCCTCACAGCCTCCTCCCTGCAAAAAGATAAGCAGGAGAGGGGGCTCTGTATTCTATTTTATATGTGGATGTGCGGTGGGGGGGAGGGGGTTTTATTATTTTAAATGTGGGGGTAGTATTTTTTTTGTATAATTGACAATTTTTATTAAAGTTGCATATTTGAAATACAAAACTAAATTCGATCACTGTAGTAGATGTATTAGAAGCAATCCACATTGTGTATATATATATATATGTTACGATCACAGGCAAATGTTTATCTATCTGAATGTTTTCAGTTTTTGTATTGGTGGAAAACCCAATAAAAACTTTTCTGATAAAAGAAATACAAAACTAATTACATCAATTGTAACATCGCGGTTGATTGACATATCAACAGAAAACATAGTACATAGAAGGTTACACTATATTTCGGGGGGTTATTTCTCTATAATGGGGATTTTCCCCGTTGCCTTCTACGAGTCCAATATGATTAGGCCAGTCCTTTATTAAGTATTTATTTTTATTTTTTTATATGTGCAGGGGGTATTATTTTTTTTCTATATATGTGCAGGGGTAGCTTTTTTATGTCTAGGGGGGATATATTATTTCACATGTGCAGGGGTAGTTTTTTTTAAATGTGTACGGGGGTGAGTGTATTATTTTATATGTGCAGGGGTAGTTTTTTTTTATGTGTACAGGGGGAGTGTATTATTTTATATGTGCAGGGATAGGGTTTTTGTATGTGTATGGGGGAAGTGTATTATTTTATATGTGCAGGGGTAGTTTTTTTTACGTGTATGGGGGGAGTGTATTATTTTATATGTGCAGGGATAGGGTTTTTTTTATGTGTATGGGGGGAGTGTATTAGGCTACATTCACACTTGCGTTTTCCTGCAGCAGGAATGCCTAATCTGGTGGTTACAAGTGACAGCTGTCACCTATTCAAGTTAATGATCAGATGACAGCTGCTGCATGTAAACGCCCGCACACCTCATGTAAAGATACGTGATATGATTACATTCGGTTAGGAATCAGTCACTCTCCCTGGATGCATCAATTGTGCAACCAGGGAGAGTGTTTGTTTTCTAACCGCATGTAATCATACCACATACAATTACATGCGGTGTATCACCTGATTATTACCTTGAATAGGTGACAGCTGTCACTTGTAAACACCAGATTAGGCATTCCTGCTGCAGAAAAACACAAGCTTCTGACGCAGGAATCCCTAATTGCCCCTACACTTACAGATATGAATAGGGCTTTATTGTGTGGTTGTTTGTGCATGACCTGTGAGAATTGGTAAACATACCCGCTCATTGAAACAAATATATCGTTTTCATTATCACATATGGTTGATTGTACGGGCATGGAGACATTGTATCAGCCTTTCCAGAGATTGCCATTTTAGGCAACTATATGAACTGTGCACACGTATGTGGGATACATTACTCTCTGATGTGGCTGTTCATGCACAATTTTGCCTTTCGACGAGTGGATTTCTTACCCCTATACCAAGGGAATCTCGTGTGGATGAAGATTGCTAATCATGATCTAATCAATGCATAAAAAGCACATCTGTTGGACATTCTGTCCTTTGCCAGGATTATCAGTTGAAACTACAAGTTCTTAAATATCATTGATACCTCATCAGAGGCATTGAAATGTTTCTACTAAGTTTCTTTTCGTGGTGGCAAATCTTTGGTTGCTGTCCTTAGAATTGGATAGAATGCATAACGGCCGGTGCACACTTAGGATTGCCGCGCTGTCAAGAGTCGCCTATATGTGCGCCGATCGCGCTGTGGGTGCCATTATTTTCTTATGGCACCCCAGTCACGCCGGGCGGATCGTGCGGTTTCCCACTAAAACAGCCATGCGCCGTGTATCGCAAAAAAAGGTACATGTACCTTTTTTCTGCGATTGCCGCGCGGATGTCACCCCATTGAAATCAATGGGGCTGCGCAGAAATCGTGGCCTGCACTGTGCAGGACCACACGATCCCGGATCGCGTAGGTATGCACCGGGCCTAAAGAGGGGACATTCTAGGAGGATTCCTAGATGGTTCAGGATTTGATTGTTACACTCTAGACATTTTCTGTTAGCTGGAACCATGTTTTGCATATCCATGATATATGATTTATAGATGCTTATGATACAATCCTCAAGCCATGGCTGGTATGGGATATGGTTTTAGGATGTTGTAAATGTATGTTTGTATATTCATTTTTTTTCATGATTTTTTTCATATAAGGTTGTTAATAAATTCATACTATTTTGGAATTAATAGTTTGACATTCCCAGGGTTATTCATTAAAGGGTGAAGATTTTGGAGAAGTCAGGAGACGTGAACAATGTAGGTCAACATAGCTGAGGTGGAATGTGAGCTGAATTGGATGAATATTTCCAAATCAGCTATGTTATCCTAGATTGTTCACGCCTCCTGCCTTCTCCAAACTCTTCACCCTTTTGTGAATAACCCTGTTAGTATCCTTTTTGGGATCCCCATTCGGGGAAAGTAATCCTTCCTTATGACATTTCCAAGAAAGACCCAAATAGGTTGATAGATTTCTATATACTGTCTAACTGCTGTCCGCCCTTCAAAACATTTCCCCCGTTCTTTCCTTTTTAAAAGTGGAAATGCACTTTAATTTACTAAGAATAGACTATCTGTGCTTGACAACCAATCAGCTTCCAGCTTTCATTTTCAAATCTTAACTGAAGAAGCTAGAAGCTGATTGGTTGCCGTACACAGTTGCTGCAGATTCCGGCTGTTCCGGTCTTGGTATATTCCCCCTTTAAGTCCTTTCCGACTAAACTGGAGAGGAAGACGCAGAGGACTGGTCACATGATATTGTTTACACACTGTCGTATAGGAGCCAGATCCTGATCTATCTCTAGGAATAAACAGAAAATGTCTGTTAACAAGTGATAACGAGCATTGTGCGACTCCTTTGTTTATCTAGAGATAAGCGTCGAGTATCCTTGGCGTAATGCTGGATATACACGTAACACGCTTGTTCAGTATGACGATGGTCTTCATGACAGGATCCAATATGGAAATGCTCACATGCAAACTTACCTCCGCATGGTGCATTATGAGACTGCCGTTTACAAAGTCCGCTCGCGTTGGTGCTTCCTATAAGCCGATAATACCTTTGTGGGAATAAGCTCACCCTTTTGGGATGGGGTGACATGGCTGGTAGCAGCCATCTTGCAGCGTCGGCAGCCCTCTCCTAGAAATGATCTAACATGCTTAAGTCCTTTTTCACATGGGCGGTCCGATCGGGTTCTGTGGGCACCCGAGTCTAAATGGACAGCGTCTGTTTATACCCAGTTACCCCCGACTCCGGGAAAACAAGCGGAACAGAGTTCCGTTGTTTTCCCGGATCGGGGGTAATCTGATGTAAACGGACACATGTCCACCTATATCTGAGTCCCCATAGACCGACATGGGGTCTGGTGGTTTTAGTTTTTCGCAAGATGGAGGACAAAAGTGGACGGACACGGATGTCACAGCGGTGACATCTGATCCGTGCTGCTCCAATCAGGTGGGTTTCTATGCACAGATCCCCTCCTGATCAGCCCGTGTGAAAGGAGCCTAAGTCCCCATTCACACCTTTTACGCTTTGTGAACATGCGCCACGTGTGCACTTGAATGCGTCAAAAACGTGCGTTGCGCTTGAGGTGCTATTACTTGTTTAGCACCCCAAACGTTGACGTGAAAATGCGCAGGGAGAAAAATGCAGACAGCTTGCAGCTGAAAATTCTGCATGACCTCCTTTGTCACCCATACAGCAGCCCATTGAAGTGAATGGGTGACGCGCAGCAAAAAATGTGCACAGACGTGACCCGCGTTCCTGGTACGCTTAGGTGTGCACGGGGCCAAACATCAACAATTAAGAAATGCGTTCATTTAATAGAAGTGCATTGTACCATTTAGATGACTGTGTTGTCAGGGCGACTGGCGTGTCACCCAGAAAAAAATGTTTGTTCATTTGAAAGTAGAACTGGTCAGTTTTTTAGTTTTGGCTGGACTAAAGGAACGTTCTAACCCCTGCCAGATTTGTTTTTTAGCCATGCGTGTCCCATTGGGGAGATTTCTCTTTACTTTCTGTCTGAAAGCTACAACAGAAAGTGAGGGAAATGCCCCCCAAAGTGAGGGAAATCACTGGACACTAGAACTAGTGTCCCCATTGGAAGAGTCCATCTATTTCTGTTCTGGTGACAACCCAAAATTTTAGATTTTTCTTTCATTTCTAGTGATAACGGTCACCAGTCTGCCTTGTTTAGACAGGTGACTGCCCATGATAAGTGATGATTATTATTATTCAGGATTGATATAGTGCCAACAGTTTGCGCAGCACTTTACAATATAAGGAAGACATTACAATACAAATTAAGACAAGATGGTAAGGAGGGCCCTGCCCATCTGCAGTGGATTGCTTTCCACAGAACGGCAGAAGAGCGACTCTGAAGGCGATAATACCGCCGCCTCGTTCTGCTTTCTTTTGTCTGGATTCTTCCTTGAACTGCCACGCCACAACTGCGTTCCAAACATTTGGGTTGTGGTTGCGGTGCGGCTGCATCCACCTCTATGGACGCAGCGCGTTGTATAACAGGTAAAGCCAGACTTTGGCCCTCCAGCTGTGGTGAGACTACAAATCCCAGCATGCATCTGCCTCTTGGATCATGGCTGTGGCTGTCAGTCTTCCAATGCCTCATGGGACTTGTAGTTCCACAGCAGTTTGATGGCTGAAGTTGCCTACTCCTGATATAGGCCCGGACTCTGTCTTTGAAGACGGTATCATAGTTTCTTATGCTATAATCACTCTGATGCTTGGCTTGGTCCATCTGAAGATGATTTGGCAATGCGTCACGTCATGGGACTTGTAGGTGCACAACAGCTGGAGGGCTGGAGTTTGGCTGCTGTATCACTTTTTGGTTGGTCCTGGCTCAAAATTCTGTTGCGTTTGACCAATTCAGTGTTTTTCTTTGTCACTTTTTTTAACTTTATATTCCATGCATATAAGATCCTGATATAACATCAGCATTGGAATAGGTGTGGTTGTAAGACTTGCATGTGCATGCTGTGCATTTCTTAGTGTGCTTTTGGTATGTGGAAAAGATTTGCCCAGGGACACCCCTCCCCCTTCCCCAGTACCTAGGAATTAATTCATTAGGGTGAGTGTCATGTGCTTTCCAGACGCATTTTCAATGCATTTGAAATGGAGGAGTAAGGGCAAAGGATAAACAGGTCTCCTGCTGATTTGTAACTGACCCCTTGTGTACTTTCCCTTTTTTTTTTGAATTCAAGAGTCAACTTTATTGTGTAAATACACGATACATGGAAAACATATATAGGTATAGACCATTCTGGATACAAGCAGTGTAGCAATAGTGATGTGCTCCTGGTGGAAGGGCAACCGTCATAGGGCGAAAACAGCCCTGACTGGCATATCACGATGTATAAGCATTATGTACTCGTATGTATATCCAACACTTCTCAGAGATAAGCACATCGTGCTACTCTTATAGCATTCAAAGTAAATTATCAAAACCAACAACAGAAGTAAGGCAATCGTGTTTTGATCCGTGCTCCCCCTCGCTTTGGATATCGAGACAATAGAGTAAATGGTATAGGAGTGACAGCTAATTAAATGGGGAGGAGAGGGGAGACAGACATACATCAAGGCAGTGCAACAAACGGGATAGAGGGAGGAGGGGGGTTGGTTCAGAGGGGGATAAGGAAGTCCAGAAAGAGATATAGAGGTGGTGGAGCCAATGCGCGCACGGCAGGCCTCAGGGGTCTCTGCCGGTTAATGGTTAGACGGAGACATCGCCCTAAGGTAGGCGTCCGTGGCTCTATAAGCAATCCAAGGCCTCCAGGTGGACCTGAAGAGCTCCTCAGTATTTTGAAGCGTGGAAGTCATGTCCTCCATCAGGTTAATCATGGAGAACCAGAGGGAGAGACTGGGACAACAGGTTTGTTTCCACATCAGTGGGATACACAATCGGGCAGCATTGAGGAGGTGCCTGGACAGAGACTTCTTGTATTTCGCAATGGACATGTCATTCAAGTGTAACAGTACTTTCCCTTTTAAATGCACAGTAAAGGGCTCTCTGCATGCGTGTTACATGTGACTCCGTTGCCTGTTCGCGCAGTCACATGACAAACCTGCAGCATAAACAACTTTTAAAAATGCTCTTTGCCCAAGTGCACTAACGTGAAGGAACCCTTAAAAATCCTTCTGCTGAATATTACTTTCTGTGTATGCAAACCCTGACAATGACCTGATTTGTTTTATACACCATGGACACAATTTTTGTTATGTCTGAAATAACAACCCTCATTGATCTTGCCACAAATTGGAAGCTATCCTGTGCTCTCTGCCTGTCATCGCAAAGAGCCCTTCCTGTTACAAGTCAGGCTGTGAATAAGACAGTGGGAGTGGTTGAGTAGATTAGCAAAAGGTAATGGGCAGGGCTGACACCACTCACTAAAATGCAGTCAGCCCACAATAGGTAATCAGGAGCTGAGCTCATGTCTTGAAGATCAGCGGGTATTTTCTGCTCTTGCAGGGCTGGATAAATCCCAGGAGCCAGGTCGCCAATGCTCCTTAAAAATTACAGCTAGCGTCTAACTATTTGAGGTTTTCTCTCGTTGTTGTCAACGGCGCCTACAAAAAAATAATCTTGCTGGCTCCTGAATTTCAGATTCATTTGTCTACCCCTGGTTTAACCCTTTCACTGCCAGAGACATTTTTGCGGTTTTTTTTTTTGCACACCTGCTATAATCCACATTTTAGCTCTGAGAACTCCAGGGGAAATTATGTTTAACCCTTGCAGTGGCGCTACCCCTGCACTGCAAGGGTTAAGTACTTGTTTTGGTCAAGGGAGGAAAATAACAAAGTTATACTCACATGATCCTCGCAGCCGGCCCGTCTCCTCCTCCACAGTGATGGTATGTCCCACGGCCTCCTCACATCCTATACACTGTGTATGGAACGTGACTAGGGTTGAGCTTCTTTGGGGCGTTTTGCAGCGCGTTGCCAATTGGTATTCCTGAGTGTGGATCGGGGTTAACAAAGCGGTAACCCCGTGCCACCCTCGGGAACACAGCGTACAGGTCTTACCTTGTCCGCAATCCCCGCTTAGCCTTCGGCGGCTGCCGACTTCCCGGTTCCGTCCCTTGCGAGCGGCCGCGTTGCAGGGGGGTGGAGCCGGCGGGAAGTTTAAAAGTGAAACTAAAAAAAATAAAGAAATGGAGAAAATAAAGAAAAAAACTAAAGAATCATACCGCCAGTGAAACGCGCATTTCACTGAACGAAAAAACGAGCATAAAAAAACCGCTCAGGTCCCATTCACACTAAGCGACATACCTTTTGCAGCGGATCCGCGTGGCCGGGATATCGCGACTTTCGGGGCGACGTTCCAGCGACGATCCAGCGACGGTAGCGCGACCTTCTCCGTCGAGCTCCGTTAGAAAAAAGCAAAATCGGCCGCAAAAAGGGTCCTGTAGAAGCGACTTGCGACCGCGACGAGCGACATGAAGCTAAGACGGCTCCATTAAATAGCATTAGCCGGCGACTTCTCGCGATATCGCGCTGCACAAATGCGTGATATCGCGGCGGAAATCGCGCGATAAATCGCTTAGTGTGAATGGGGCCTTAGAGTGCGGGGGTAGCCCTAATGCAAGGGTTAATAATACAGGGGCCCGCTGCTGCCGACGTATGACATACATCAGTGCCTGTATTCCAATCCAGTGCAATCTGAAAAAAAATGCTAAATGCACTATTTTTTTTTCTGACCGGAACGCAGGCCTCGATGTGCCACGTGTTCCAGTGCGGGCAACCGCACTGTGGCCGGAGGGCGTGGCTGCGGTTCCATTGACTTCAATGCACCACCACGCCCCCTCCCTCAAAACAAAGTAAGCCGGCCGCAATGTGATCCAGTGCGTTCCGGCACCAGTCAGGCCAGAACGCACTGGAGCTGGTGTGAACTAGCCCTAATGCATGTCCCCAGTCACATAGCAGAACTTCTATTTAACAATGGCGGCTTACATTTTTAATTGCTGAAAAATCTTGCGTGGCGTTCCCGTCTATGTAATGTTAAAGTGACATTAAAGGCGAAATCATTTTTATTAATATCTACAGCTAATATAAAGACCACAGCAGAGTGTCCACTGCTTCTCGTAAAGCTTTCCTTTCCCCAGATTAAACTTGTCCCCTGAGTGCTGGCCCAGCCTTCCAGTACTAGGGTGGCTGCTTTCTCTTGCAGGGTTCGATGGAGCCACCCTTTCATGTGCACTCCCTGGATTGGATTACAGGGGGACGTGCTGACACACACAGGCAGCCCTGAGATGCCTGCAGAAAAAGGCTGGGCACGTGGATACGTTGCTGGCATGAAGTAAAAGAAAACCCCAAATTTTGGGCTGTCACCAGAACCGGAATAGATGAGAAATCTTCCAAAGGCCACACTAGTTCTGGTGACCCCCGCTAACCACTTACTTCCTGTTGTGGCTATTAGACGGGAAATTAAGGGAAATCTACCCAGTGGGATACAGATGGCAATAAAAAAAGCTGACGGGTTGTAACTCTCCTTTAGTCCCCATTTACACCTAAGCGTTCTGTGAATGCAAAGTGCACAAACTTTGATGCGTGTTCACGGAATGCGTAATAAACGTGCAACACGCTTGCAGTACCAAAACATGTTAATGGCACTCTAAACACGGCTGAACAAATGCAAATTCCCCTCCCCCCCACCACCCGTGAATGCGCATTTAAACATGCACAAATGTGCGGGAAAAACATGGGATGCGTGTAGCAGATTTTGCTATATGGGCGACTTTTCCACGTTTAGTCATTGATCCACCGCGCTCCAGACCGGAATCCCATAGAACAAGTGGGTGCTGGTATGACCTGGATATTGAAAAAGTCACCCGCACTTCACACCCGTTTTCCACGTTTGTCACACATGCCGACTCCGATTGAAATCAATGGGGACATGCAGGAAGAAATGCCCTCGAACACACATCACCGCAACGTGTTACTGTCCAAAACTAAAAATAAAGTTTGGGCTTCAGGTCTACTTTAGGCCCCCTTCATACTCAGTGTTGCACATTTTTTGATGCGTTTGCCACGCATCAGCCCATTCAATCAATGGGCTGCCAAACGCGCAACAAATGAGGTAAAGTAGCTCATGTAGCTGCAAGTTTTTTTTTTTTTTCAGGTTTGTGTGCATTGGATGTGCGTTCATGTGCGGGACAAATGGCACCGCAAGCACGTCATACAACGCTGAAGTGTGAACGTGGACTTGAGCTGAGACTAGGGGGGAATTTATCAAAACTGGAGCAGACAGAATCTGAAGCAGTTGCCCATAGCAACCAATCATCTTCTCTCTTCCATTTGTTCAGTTAAGATTTGAAAATGAAAGCGAGGAGCTGATTGGTTGCCGTGCACAGCTGCTCCAGATTTTGTCTGCTCCAGTTTTGATAAATCTCCCTCGAGGTGTTTTTATTAGGCTAACTGAAGACAAAGGAAGCTTTTTTTCTAGGTATGAAATGGCGCAGATGTAGGCAGTAGCATAGGCGGTCTTGTTTCTGGTGCTCGTGTTCCGCTATTAATAAGTCCTCTGCTTTTATACGTAGTTTGGTTGCAATGTGCTGGTTCTACATCCATCTAAGAATCGCGTTCTGTGACCGGTGTGGTTTCTTTCACTTGCTTTGAACGTTCTCTGCTACCATAGCGTGACAGTTGTGCTCCCCTTGTTCTCCTTTTTCCTGCACCTGTGTTTAGTACATGTAATATAAACTCGCCGCGTAACCGAGACGTAGAAGGAGAGAAATATGTTCAAGTGTGATGCGAACGTTGAAACATAATAGCCTTTAATTATTCAGTCTCTGCTAAGCCAGGATGAAAAGGAGTTTACGTTGCTGCATCTGTCCATATATATTTGTTATATTTGTTTACTGGGGAAAATATAAATTTTCCCCAGTAAAGTTGCATGTTTGCCCTATTTTAGGTGCGATTAGGGATTCCTGTGGCAGCAGCTGTCACCCATTGGCGTTAATAATTGGGTGACAGTGGCTGAATTTGATAGCGTCAGAACGCCAGCACGCGGCATATTATCGTATGTGATACAACTACATGTGGTTAGGAATCAGTCACTATCCCCGGACGCAGGATCGCGTCCAAGAGGGAGAAGAGGCTTTCTCCTGGCAACCCTTCCAAACAAACCATACTTTGCTTTTTTTGCGCATGTGTTTATAATTCACAGTTTAGGCCTCAAAACTGCCCAGTGGAAGCAATGCTGCAAGAATCACAGGCGGCTTTGCACAGCTAAACAGGGGCCCACTGCTAGTGAGGTACGGCATGCGTTGCTGCCAGCGAAAGGGTTAAATTGTTTGGAAATGGCCTTATAACCCTTCCCAGATTGATGGGCAGCAACAATTGCTTCTGTAAGGCTGGCTCGTTTTTTTCACGTTTTTTCGTTCAGTGAAACGCGCGTTTCACTGGCGGTATGATGTTTTTTTCCCCTTTATTTTCTCTATTTAACTTTTCAACTTCCCGCCGGCTCCGCGCCCCCCTGCGACGCGGCCACTCGCAAGGGACGGAACCCGGAAGTCGGCAGCCGCCGAAGACACAGCGGGGATCGCGGACAAGGTAAGACCTGTACGCTATATTCCCAAGTGTGGCTCGGGGTTACCGCTTTGTTAACCCCGATCCACACTCGGGAATACCAATGGCAACGTGCGGCAAAACGCCCCAAAGAAGCTCCTGTACTTCTTTTGGCTTGGGGCGTTTTGCAGCGCGTTCCTACGCGCTGTAAAACGCCAAGGTGGGAAACATGCCCATAGGCAATCATTGGTTTTCACATGTTGAGCGTTTCACAGTGTGTAGGAACGCGCTGTAAAACGCCCAGGTGTAAACCAGGCCTAAAGGTTAACTGCTTGTTTGTGTCTAGGGAGGAAAAAAAAAAAAAAGTTATACTCACCTGATCCTGTGAGTCGTCTTGCTCTTAAGGTGGCCATACACCTGTGAACCAGGCCTAAGGTCATTGCTGATGTCTTGCCTCCTTGGCATTGTGCTAACACACACCTGAATGCTCCAGACCAGCAAACTGCTAAAACTTCGGCTTCTCTAGAGGTGGTCACACTTGCTGATGATCAATTCATTAAGGGCGGGCATTGTATTATCAGCGCCTGGCTGCTACTTAGCCTAATTCCTATGGGAGCAGTAAGGGTGTTTTTCACATGTAACTTCTCCATTTTGGCTTTGTTTGTACAATAAATAATGACACAGTGTAATCTCTCATGTGTTGTTGTTGGTCTGAGGTTGTATTTATATCATTTTAAAGGAGAACTATGGGGGTCAGTGTTTTTCCCCATAATTCTCGGGAGGACACAAACTAGCATCCTCCCGTTACCCTAAGCTCAGGATACCGCGAGCTACAGCTCTCGGTATACTGAGACGCCGCAGCCGGAGCGGATCCCGACATGGACGTCGGGATCCGCCCAGCTGCGTGAGTGACAGCTGGCTCTGCCTATCTAGAGGCAGAGCCAGCTGTACCCACCCCTCCCCCGTCCGTTCCGCCAGTCAGCGCTGGCAGATCGGAGCGGGGAGAGGGGAATCCAGCCCCTCCCCCTGTCACGGCAGAGAGCCATGACAGGATCGAGAGGTGAGTGAACCCGGTATGTGTTCGCTCCCCTCCCGATCTACTGAGCCGACCTGTGACAGTCTCATTGTCACAGGTCGGCTAGAACTATGAGGTGAGTGGAAATCACTCATCTCATAGTTCTCCTTTTAAGACCAGCTAAGAACCAGATGATTATTATGTCCTATGTACTTAAAACCAAAGAATTCAATGTTGGTGTACTTTCTTTTTCACATACAGATACTATACATATAAAGCATCGTATCCCTGCCATACAGATACTATTCATATAAAGCATCGTATCCCTGCCATACAGATACTATTCATATAAAGCATCGTATCCCTGCCATACAGATACTATACATATAAAGCATTGTATCCCTGCCATACAAATACTATACGTATAAAGCATCGTATCCCTGCCATACAGATACTATTCATATAAAGCATCGTATCCCTGCCATACAGATACTATACATATAAAGCATCGTATCCCTGCCATACAGATACTATATGTATAAAGCATCGTATCCCTGCCATACATATACTATACATATATAAAGCATCATATCCCTGCCATACAGATACTATATGTATAAAACATCGTATCCCTGCCATACAGATACTATACATATAAAGCATTGTATCCCTGCCATACAGATACTATACATATAAAGCATCGTATCCCTGCCATACACATACTATTCATATAAAGCATCGTATCCCTGCCATACAGATACTATACATATAAAGCATCGTATCCCTGCGCTGCTCACTGGCCGTCGGCTGCCGGAGCACAGACAGACATTCTTCTGGGCAGATGTGGAATTCTGAGGAAGTATTTTATACATGTTACAGTACGAATCGACGATGGAAAACGTTGACAACGTTTTCCATCTTCGATTTTAATCGACTTAATCGAATAACTGTTGCAGCTCTAGTTACAGCGCATTTCAAGCACGGAGCCCCAGTGGTATGAAATGCACCAGAGTTGGTAGTAGGAATGGGATGGAGTAATAAGAAGCCTCACTCCTGTCACTAAGACCCCTCTGGACATAAAATCTTTCATTTAAATATAATCCTCAGCAGCCATAAGGCATATAAATCTACTTTAAGATTATACCATGTAAACAACGATGAAAGCGAGCAGCAGTGACTGGTCTTCTTTACAGGAGGGGGCTGGGACAAGACCAGTCACCCTGCACAAGGAGGGAGTGCAGCAGTAACTGGTATGTATTTCAGGAGGAGGCGGAGACGAGACCAGTCACCATGCACAAGGAGTGATAGATGCAGTGACCGGTCTTTATTACAGGAGGGGGCAGATACAAGACCAGTCACCCCGCACAAGGAGAGAGAGCAGCAATGACAGGTCTTTATTACAGGATGGGGCGGATAGAAGACCAGTCACCCTGTACAAGGAGAGAGAGCAGCAGTGACAGGTCTTTATTACAGGATGGGGCGGAGACGAGACCAGTCACCCTGCACAAGGAGAGAGAGCGGCAGTGACTGGTCTTTATTACAGGAAGCTTCAAGTCTCAAAATGGATTAAGGCACAGATCTGGAAGAAATACAAAGCTCAACAAGATTCAGGGAACAACGCACATGACACATGGTGTATTTAGACAATATTTGCCTATCCCGGAGTTCAGCTTTCAGCGTCATCTCAGCTGATAGAAAGTTGACACCACAATGATGTATTTAGGAGGAAGTGGTTGCTCCGGCTGTTGGTGAACAGTACTGTAGGTCAAACCTCTCCTACTGAGATTGCCTTTGTGTGTGTTGGCGGTTGTAATGCAGCCCACGAACTTTAGATGTGTAAGAAGGCATTAAGGATTCATTCACAGTAGGGCACCGCATTTCAGTGCAGATAACGCACGCCTTTTCCGCACATATATTAGGTTGCGCGTTTTGTGATCA
Organism: Nanorana parkeri; assembly: GCF_000935625.1. NCBI lineage: Eukaryota > Metazoa > Chordata > Amphibia > Anura > Dicroglossidae > Nanorana > Nanorana parkeri. The sequence continues at coordinate 64,006 of NW_017308893.1, read as the reverse complement.
GATTGTGACATATTGATGTAAATGAATGGACTTTAAGTGCTGTGACGTCACTGCATTTGTATTCCATTGAGAGCTGCAAGTCTCTGCCATGGTGGAGTTGGTGCTCCACTTTGTGCTCTTCTATTAAAGGGGAATGTATTCTGCTACATATTTCCTTCTGTATGGTCAGCTCTGGAGAGACCCTAACGCAGCCCTGGTGAGACCTCACACATCCTCATGAGGCCCCAAACATCTTCCTGAGACCCTGCATAGCACTGGTCAGACCCCACACAGCCTCCTGAGACGCTGCATAGCGACAGAGTATGTAGCATAGCAACACAGTATGTAGCTTCATATTCTTCTGCATTGCTGTAAAATGTTGTGCTGGAATCTGTAGTCCTCTGTTGGCTGGTGGTATTCTGCATTACTGTATAATGTATTGCTGGCATTTGTACTGTAGCCCTCTATAGCCGGTGCCTTTCTGCTTTGCTGTATAATGTATTGCTGGCATTTGTACTGTAGTCCTCTATAGCCGGTGCCTTTCTGCTTTGCTCTATAATGTATTGCTGGCATTTGTACTGTAGTCCTCTATAGCCGGTGCCTTTCTGCTTTGCTGTATAATGTATTGCTGGCCTTTGTACTGTAGTCCTCTATAGCCGGTGCCTTTCTGCTTTGCTGTATAATGTATTGCTGGCGTTTGTACTGCAGTCCTCTATAGCCGGTGCCTTTCTGCTTTGCTGTACAATTTATTGCTGGGATTTGTACTGTAGTCCTTTATAGCCGGTGCCTTTCTTCTTTGCTGTATAATTTATTGCTGGGATTTGTAGTCCCCTATAGCTGATGGTATTCTGCATTGCTATATAATATATTTCTGGGATTTGTAGTCCCTCTACAGCTTGGCGTCAGTGGCAGAACTACCAGGGACACAGCGTTTGCAGCTGTGACTGGGACCTGGCTCCGGCGCTCCACCACTGTCCTAAAATCATTAGTCTGCATTGTTTTAGAAAAATTGTCACATGCCACTAAAAAAGGTATCGGTGATATATATATATACATATATACACATACATATACACACACACACACACACACACACACACAGACACACACACACATACAGGGCTTGAAAAATGTTAGGGTGTCTCACCAGTCAGTCAAAAATGTCAACAGCCATCATGACTGGACTATACCCTTGCAATTTACAGGGTTTGAAAATTAACTCGTCCTCTTGTCTGTGACAAGAGGACCCCGGTGACGGACTAGGTACAGCGCGCGCCGGTTTAAATAGTCCGGTTTAAATAGTCCACCAGCGAGAGCGCCGTGTGTAACGCAGTGCCTTTCCTGTTAACCAGCGGTGGTGGAAGTGTGCACTCAAGTCACGGCCTCTGTCACCCGGGAGATGTGCATGGAACGGGACAGAGGACCGTGGTCACCAGCTCTAGCGGTGGGGAAAGTTCCCCCTAAGCGTACCTTAGCAACCACAGCGGCCATAATATTAAGGCTAAAAACAGGGAATAATGCATAATAAAGCCAGCAGCACTAAAAGTGTCATGGAATAAACATTGGAGACATTCAGGTGGTATCTGGATGTCATAACTGGCTGTTATCTAATACAGAGGCAACAAAAGCAACATCATAAACCCATTTGGAACGAGTGTTGGTACTCATGGCAACAGTAAATATTGGCAAATAAACATTATGTAATGTAAATAAGTATACTGTGGTGTATGGTATGTCACTGTTGCAATGTATGAAAGCAAAATACAACCTGAGATGACATGTGGGGTACAGGATGCAGAAATGGAAAGAGTGTACGGTGAGATTAACAAAAAATATTACAGACCAAGAAAAGAGAAATGAGTTACTTTTCAAGTCCTATGTATATACTGGGTGTATATATACTGGGTGTATATATATATATATATATATATATATATAATATTGATATAGGTGTCGGTGGGGGCACATGGACACACACATAATTTGTTAGGATATGGTAACAGAAAGTTTTAATATGGATTTGTT
>NW_017308893.1:32533-61187 GCF_000935625.1 Nanorana parkeri | reverse complement strand
ATACTTATATATATATATATATACACCGTATTTTTCGCTCCATAAGACGCACTTTTTTCCCCCCAAAAGGAGCGGAAAAATGCATCTTATGGAGGAAATACCTATCGCCCGACGCCCGGGACATGCAGTTTCGGGCGCCGTGCGAGTAGTTTTTTTGTACGTTTAGCCCTGCTCCTGACAATCAGAGCTGAATGTACAGTGGGAGCCGCTGCTCGTTTAATACAAGTGATCTAATTAGATCACTTGTATTAAATCGAGCGGCGGCGGCGATCGTGTCCATTAGGAATGATGCATTCTGGGAATGCAAATAGTGCACGCATATACGCACATACGCTCGTATATACGCAATATACAATTTTGCTTGCGTTGTGTGTGTGAATGAGGCCTAAAAGTGCATTGCCAACTGTGCAGTCAAATTTGAGACCCCCCCCCCCTGAGTTTAAGTGTTCCCATTCGCACATTATACCTAAAATAATTTTGATTATTGGTAGTTTTGATTATTATGAGGTGGTGTGTACGTGGATAGAGAACTGGCTACAGGAACGGGTCCAGAGGTATCTGTAAATGGCAGCTTTTCAGACTGGGCTAGTGTAAAGAGCGGTGTGCCTCAGGGTTCTGTGCTGGGTCCCATATTGTTCAACTTATTTATTAATGACATCAGGGAGGGTGTTAACAGCGATATTTCCGTGTTTGCGGATGACACCAAAATTGGGAGGGTAATAGACACGGACTTAGACATTATAACATTACAGGAGGACCTGGATAAAATAGGGGAGTGGGCATTAATGTGGCAGATGAGGTTTAATGTCGATAAATGCAAAGTAATGCACTTTGGAATTAAAAATAAACAAATGGGTTATACAATTATGGGTATGCCGCTAGGGAAGTCAGAAATGGAGAAGGATTTGGGGGTCATTGTAGACCACAAACTGAAAGGTAGTTTGCAGTGCCAGGCTGCTGTAAACAAAGCTAGCAGGGTCTTGTCCTGTATTAAAAAGGGGATGTATTGCAGGGACAAGTCTATAATTTTGCCACTTTATAGATCATTGGTTCGACCTCATCTGGAGTACGCGGTCCAGTTCTGGTCACCAGTACTAAGAAAAGATGTCCTTGAGTTGGAAAAAGTCCAGCGGAGGGCAACCAAACTAATTAGGGGTATGGAGGACCAGAGCTACGAGACAAGGCTACTAAATTTAAACATGTTCACATTGGAGGTGAGGAGATTAAGGGGGGATATGATCTCCATGTACAAAATGTTCAATGGTGGTAGCAACATTAGCGATAAACTGTTTAAAATTAACTCCATTACAAAAACTAGAGGCCACCACCTAAAATTGGTGGAAAAAAAATTCCAGCACAAGGGGCGAAGGGGGTTCTTCACAGTAAGATCAGTTAGGGTCTGGAACTCACTGCCACAGGCGGTGATTTCAGCAAATAATGTGGAATTGTTCAAGAAACTTTTGGACGATTTCTTAAGGGACCGTAATATACAGGGGTACAGGTACTCCTAGAATGAGATCCTAATAGGTTGGACTTGATGGACTAATGTCTTTATTCAACCTAGTTGTTACTTTGGTGCAAGATTATACCCAGTAACCTATTGGCCGCTTCTATTGCTTATAACAGATGTGCAATTTGGGGACAGACTGAGGAACTTTTTTTTTTTTTTCTGCTTGAGCACAGAGTGTACCAGCCAAGCCTTGAGAATGTTAATTCTTTGTTAGTACAGACAGTGTTCTAATCTAGTTTGCAACTGATATTGAAGATCTGCCAGCACAGCACAGACAGGGTTCATTGTGATAAGCATTCCCCAGCCCCCTCTTTAACATTACCTTGAACCCCCAGGGCACACTGGTAATGCAAATAATGACTTTAGCTAAAAAGTTGCCGCCCCTGTAACACTGAGCTGCTGGAGGGGGTGAAGCGCTGACTTCCTGGATAAAGTCGCTATTTCCATATTAGGGCACTTTCCCCTTGGGGATTCTGCAGTGCTCTAATGGCAGTGGTGTAGAAGCAGACATTGCAGGAGGGGGCGGGCCAAGTGCTGACTTCCTGGATAAAGTCAATATTTGCATTTTAGGGCACTTTCAGTCTTGAGGGTTCTGCAGTGCTCTAATGGCAGTGGTGTAGAAGCAGAGGTTGCACCATTCACAGTTACAACTATCCCCTGCTCCTTGGTGAAGTGGGCCCCTTACTGATTGCCACTCCTTCCTTTACTGCTTGTAGGGCCACTTACAATTCTTAAAGGGCACCCAGCAAGAAGGTGTGTGTGCGCGCATGGGTGGGGGGTGCAGTAGGGGTCTATTACACCCTTTTGCATGGCAGATCCTAGCACACACTGCAGCACAGCATATGTCACCATCTTGAGAATATCTAGCCTGCATCTGACACCCGCTTAGTATGATTCAGAACAGGTACTCTATGACATGACATGTGCAGCATCATAAATATATGAATGTTTAACCCGACCAGAGGTTTACTATAAATACATAATCCTGGTATTTGTTTTGCCTGTAGCTGCACTAAGGAAACCATAATGTTTGTTATACATAGGGAATCATTACAGGAGTTGTAAAGTCCCGGCATATCCTATCCTGCTATGACATCAGCATTGTAATAGGAATACATACTAAAGGTGTTTATTATGTAATGTATAGCTCCATCCATACGTGCATTGCTTACAGCTCCCCCACGTGCCCTGTAGAGGTGCCTGGACTGCATTGATGTCACATTCTGGCCCCTAGCAACTCTACAGGGCACCTATATATGGGAGCTGTACAAGCAATGCACATATGGATGGAGCTCTGTCATGGCACAGCAGCCCACACTGGACACCAGGCTGTGGATCCATTCCAGTTCTCATACGGTAGGGAGACTGGGTGGATCTTAAAAAGAAAAAAAATTATATATATTTTTTTGGAGTGTGTTGATTATAATCGATTATGTCGATTAGTTGTTGCAGCCCTATATGTGTGTGATTGTGACTGTGGTTGTGTGCGTCTGTCAGTGTTTTTGAGGGCCCATTCAAGCTAGTACAGTGCAATAGTCACACAGTCCTATGCAATCAATACAACGTACCACACAATTGCACTTACTGCGTGCTCTGGTGTGGAAAGTACGTTACGTTGCTATTAATTAGAAATTAATCATGAAGGTTATCAAATGATCACTAACCCCTTGGTTCTCAACTGGTGGGTCACGACCCCGTGTTCAGTGGGTCGCCGCATGCTTTCCACTTTTTTAGGTGTGAGGCTTCCCAGCCTCCACCTAGCGCAGCACTGTCAGTTCTCGCGCCGAGCAGACATTCAAAATATGCTGCTTGGCCATGCATGTCATCTTGAGGTGGGGTGGGATGGGGCTATGGCTGTGAGGGAGCTCCATTCATACGTGCATTGCTTACAGCTCTCTCACGTGTCCTGTAGAGATGCCTGGACCAGAGTGACGTCATATTCTGACTCCCGGCACCTCTACAGGGCGCGCAAGGGAGCTGTACTAGCAATACACATATGGATGGAGCTCTGTCACAGTACAGCAGCCCACACTGGACCCCAGGCTGAGGATCCACTCCAGTTCTCATAAGGTATGGAGACTGGGTGGACCATTAAAAAAATAAAGTGAGATTGTGTCTGTGTATGTCAGTGTTTTTGAGGGGCCGTTCACACTAGTACAGTGCGTTAAACTGTACCACGCAATCACACCTATCTGGTGTGGGAGGTGTGTTGCGTTGCCATTAATTTGAATGGTACCCGAAACGCACCTCCCAACCCACAGTTCGTACATCCGCACCAGAACATGCGGTACTCTAATGTTGTGAGTTCCATTGCAGTGCAACTTGGGTCGCGACTTAATGACCGAGGACAAATGTGGGTCCTGAGGTTACACAGGTTGAGAACCACTGCACTAAACAAATGGAGCAAATGTTTGCATGGCACTAGCACCCCGAGATGGTGCTGGTGGGTATAGGAAATTGCTATTGAAAGGGTTAATCAAGACTCCTTAACCGGACTTGACAGGAAGATTCGTTAGGACGGATCCGGGAACACATTCAAACACTATAGATTGTCTAAACATGTTCGATTTATTGTTTCACAGGCAGGGTTTATATACAAAAAACTGAAAACAGAAAGAAGCCATGGGTCACAGGACTGGCAGTTTGGTCATTGCGGTTTAGAACAGGAAATCTGGATAGATACAGTTTAAGATAGAAAGATAAAGTACCACAAGATAAGAGAAGTGCGACTATACTGACTAACTGATATTACATCCTTCTGCTATTATTATTATTATTATACAGGATTTATATGCTGTATGCCAATAGTTTGCACAGCGCTTTACAGTCACAATACAATTTAAGACAAGATGGTAATGAGGGCCCTGCCCGTGAGGGCTTACAATCTGAAAGGGAGAGGCAAGTGATACATGAGGAGGTAGCTGTGTGGGGATGATTGTTTGAGAAAGTGATTGTTCAGTGGTTAGGGTGAGGTAGGCTTGGCTTCCCTGAAGAGATGAGTCTTAAAGGAGAACTATGGGGTTCTATCTTTTCTTTATTAATGCATTCCTTAGGCTAAATAAGTAAATTATGTAATTTACTCTAATTAGCCAAAATGCACAATAAGGCTGTAAAACCTAATTTAAGGTGGTGGGCGGGGCTAAGCGCCGCAATGAGGAGACATCCCGACGTGTCTGACGGGATCCTCGCCACTGATCTTCCTCACTGTGACTGATAGTGATTCTTGAGAGCTGCTGCGCGTCCACGAATATATGGACATGCGCAGCAGCTCTCTTCTTATCTGCACGTCCCCGTGCTGCTGTGTAGCTCTTGATCCCCTCCCTCCTCCTCATCTGTCCCGCCTACTTCATGACACGTGTAGTGTACAGCACAGTCAGTCCATATATGGTGAATGATGTCACTGGGTATCCCTGCAGACTGGCAAGCATCCGATCAGCAGGGATCCCCATTGACATCATTCATCATATATGCATTGACCATACGTGGTAAATGCTGAAGAGAGAGAGAGAGGGCTCTTTCCCCTCTCTCTCCCTGCCATGTGTGACAGCAGCCTTGGCAGCCTTATCGAGCAGCAGCAGGAGGAGCGCGTCCAGATCCCCACAGCTACGTTCAGGTGGTGGAGGAAGCCGGGATCCGTAAGTGCGGTCTGGCAGAAGAGCCGGCCGAGACCCTGAAACGCCGTTGAATAGCATAGGAGGCTGGGACACAGAAGCGCTGACAGAAGTCATTTTCATACTGAAATGACCGTGGATCGCTGATGACAGAGGGGAAGGAGCCCACTCTCTCTCTTCAGCATTTACTACAAATGGGAAAGTCCATATATGGTAAATGATGTCACTGGAGATCCCTGCTAATCGGATGCTTGCCAGTCTGCAGGGATTCCCATTGACATCATTCATCATATATGGACTTGCCCATTTGTAGTAAATGCTGAAGAGAGAGAGAGGGCTCCTTCCCCTCTCTCATGAGCGATCCCCAGTGAATTGAGGATGTCAGCGTCACTCAGGGCAGGGAGAGAGAGGGGAAGGAGCCTTCTCTCTCTCTTCATCATTTACCACATATGGCCAATGCATATATGATGAATGATGTCACTGGGGATCCCTGCTGATCGGATGCTTGCCAGTCTGCAGGGATACCCAGTGACATCATTCACCATATATGGACTTGCCGATTTCTCGTAAATGATGAAGAGAGAGGGATGGCTCTTTATCCCCTCTCTCTCTGCCCCTATGTTATGCTGACATCCTAATTACTGGGGATCGCTGATGAGAGAGGGGAAAGAGCACTGAATTAGCAGGGAGGCTGAGTCCGTTTTTTTCATACCATCTCTTGCAGCAGCCTTCTCACTTCAGACTCCGCCTCCCGATCACACATGCCAGCGTGCACGAGCTGGCATTTCACAGCTGTGCACGATGAGAGGAAGCGCGGCCACAGCAATGAGATGAGTTGAAAAAAAAGCCGTGGGCGGGCTGGATCAAATGTTAACGCCCCCTAAGAGAAACGGAGCTTGGAGCTAGGTTGAAGACGGCCATTTACTACAGCTTTTGAGGGTTTTATCTGTGATGTGCTGCGACTTTAGAAAGAAGGAACGATGCGACTACAATCAAGGTAAGGGGTATTTTTATTTGCCCTTAAGTCATAGTTCTCCTTTAAGGGATCGCCTAAAGGCAGTCAGTGTGGGAGATAGACGGACAGGTTGGGGTAGAGAGTTCCATAGGATAGGAGACACTCTAGTGAAGTCCTGGAGGCGAGCATGGGAGGAGTTGATGACGGAGCTGGAAAGCAAGTCTTGTGAAGAGCGGAGGGGACGGTTAGGGTAATACTTTGAGACAAGGTTGGAGATATAGCCGGGGCCAGAGTTGTGGATGGCTTTGTACGCGGTTGTTAATATTTTGAATTTTATCCTTTGGACAGCAGTGAGTTTGTTACAGACAGAGTGGGCATTCCAGAGGGCACATGAGAAGGAAGGACCGATTCTAGGAAGCAGGGGAATAGAAATCAGGGTGCGCGGATTGCAGCTGCTGCCAGAGGAAAGGCAGTGCTGGTTTGGAGGGAGAGTATTAGAAAAGAGAGGGCCCGGATTGGGAGAGATATCCCCTGAAGTCAGGAGAAGCAGTAGTGTGAGGGAAGTGAGATGAGAGGGAGTTTTACATGAGCGAACATGCCCAAGTGTCTTGGAGGTAACCCTAGCATGTGTATTCAGAATGAGCAGGAGGTGATGAGTGCAGTAATTGGGAGAGGGTAAGAGAGAAGGAGACATATATAAATTGTGGGGTGGAGAGGGGGGGGGGAAGAAATACAGTTTAAGTAGAGAAGCCACAATTGTGAGAAGCAATGGTGGAGAACGCATGCTGTGCAGAGGAAGTATGAGACAGTAAAGTGAATGAGGAGTAGTAGGTATGAAACGGGTGCAACAATGAAAGGAAAGAGGTAGGGAAGAGGTTAAAGCTAGTCTTGTTCTCCTAATATGGTCTGTTAGTAAAGCGGATATATAATAAGACTAATTAAACCAGCAATTATTAATACTGACCCTTCCAGCTATAGTTGTCTGCACAATCTGGGGGCACTGGTGCTAGAAACTAATCTTGAAGGGAATCAAATGATCACTAAACAAATGGAGCAAACGCTTGCAAAGCACTAGTCCCCCTAGATGGTGCTGGCGAGTGTAGGGAATTGATATAGTTGCCCAAAAACTCCTGTTGGGTTTTACATCTATCCGGAGCTGTTTCAGAGGTTTACCCCCACTTCTGGTCCTGATGCCAATAGTTTCATCAGACAGGAAGTGAGGTCACCAGGGCAGGAAGTGAAGGGAATTCTCTCTAACGGAGCCCCCGATAGCAATAAAAGTCCTACAACCCTTCTGCACTCTTATGCAAAACTGAGAAGAAACAAAAGGTTTTGCTGGATATATACTATAAGGGCCGTAATCTCACCAACATAGTCCCTGAGAAATCTAAGAAACTGTCATGTGGTTTACCTATCCACTGTAAATGCTGAATATCTTGGTTTTTGGTGGGTTGGCCCTTTAACATTGCACCGGATGGTAGAATAGCGGCATGCTGATAGGCAGTGTGGACATTGGCACAGAACGTTATTCTGATTAAGATTAATGAGTGTCATCTGCTTCCTTCCTGTGACCTCTGATGGCACGGAAGATTACAATGGCGTTCTGTTCTGCAGCTTCAACCGATCTATTCTCAGCCGGGATACATCTAATGAGCGTTGGACACAAAGCTTCTGCAAAGGGCGATCTCCGCTTCTTATTTTGTTTTACGGATGTGGTTCTGGAAGAACATTATAAGTCATCATGACAGCAGACTGTGAGAAGATTCTAGAGACCATTATCTCGCTGTGGTGTGCAGAACGGATTTGGAATCATTATAGGGCCCCTTTAACAAAAGCACCTCCGTTCCCTCTCCATAGATTGATTCCCCTGCTGAATCTGAGCAGAACGGACACCTGTGTCCAATACCGGACATCCATGTATGTTCTGATTCCGTTGGAAGAAAGACAGAGGAAAGATGGACCAATATCCTTATGGGCGGCCGGATGCAAATAGAATCCATGTCTGTTCTGTTCCTTTGGAAGGATGATGGAGGAAAGATGGACCCATATAATCCCTATGGGCGGCCGGATGCAAATAGAATCCATGTCTGTTCTGTTCCTTTGGAAGGATGATGGAGGAAAGATGGACCCATATAATCCCTATGGGCGGCCGGATGCAAATAGAATCCATGTCTGTTCTGATTCTGTTGGAAGGAATATGGAGGAAAGATGGACCCATATAATGCCTATGGGCAGCCAGATGCAAATAGAATCCATGTCTGTTCTGTTCCTTTGGAAGGATGATGGAGGAAAGATGGACCCATATAATCCCTATGGGGGCCGGATGCAAATAGAATCCATGTCCGTTCTGTTCTGTTTGAAGGAAGATGGAGGAAAGATGGACCCATATAATCCCTATGGGCAGCCAGATGCAAATAGAATCCATGTCTGTTCTGTTCCTTTGGAAGGAAGATGGAGGAAAGATGGACCCATATAATCCCTATGGGCGGGAAGATGCAAATAGAAACTATGTCCGTTCTGTTCTGTTTGAAGGAAGATGGGGGAAAGATGGGCCCATATAATCCCTATGGGCAGGAAGATGCAAATAGAAACCATGTCTGTTCTGTTCTGTTTGAAGGAAGATGGAGGAAAGATGGACCCATATAATCCCTATGGGCAGCCAGATGCAAATAGAATCCATGTCTGTTCTGTTCCTTTGGAAGGAAGATGGGGGAAAGATGGGCCCATATAATCCCTATAGGCGGCCGGATGCAAATAGAAACCATGTCCGTTCTGTTCTGTTTGAAGGAAGACGGAGGAAAGATGGACCCATATAATCCCTATGGGCGGCCGGGTGCAAACAGAATCCATGTCTGTTCCCTTCCGTTGGAAGGAAGATGGAGGAAAGATGGACCCATATAATCCCTATGGGCGGCCGGGTGCAAACAGAATCCATGTCTGTTCCCTTCCGTTGGAAGGAAGATGGAGGAAAGATGGACCCATATAATCCCTATGGGCAGCCGGATGTTAATAGATGTGCGTCCATTTTATATCTGTTCATGTCCATAAAAGCAGATCTGGATGCAGACCTCTTGATTTCAGTCTGATGAAAACTGAAAGCAGAACTCCGGGCCATATTGTTATTAACCCTTGCAGTGGGCCAAGGAATAACTGCTAGAATTAAAAAGTTTTATACTCACCTGATCCTCTGAGCCATTTGGTTTTTAGACCGGTCCCCGAGGCCTCTCTCCCCCTCCGCTGCAGCAGTCTCAGGTCCCCGAGTCATCACCTTCTATACAATGTATAGGACGTGATGACGCAGAGAGACAAACCATCGCTGCAGTGGAGGGGGAGAGAGGCTGGAGAGATCGCTGTAACAGCCGGGCGCCTCAGCGGTGCGGGTGACTAACCAACTTTTTTTTTTATTTTAGTCGCTACACAACAAAGAGGAGTTAACCCTTGCAGTGTGAGGGTAGCCGCACTGAATCCGAGACCCAGGCATCCCTCGTGCAGAAGGAGTTTCATTTATGGTGAGATGCTCCCTGAAAAGAGATGCCAAGCCTGCAATCTATCGAATTAGAACACTGAGATTGCCCCAGAAGTTATAATGAAGGCAGATCCTCCCGGTCAGACATCTGGAAAAGACATGATAAAACAACCAGCAATTTCTTCAGGACAAAAAAAAATGTATATAGTTCTATGCTGCAGTATATGTGTAAAGATCGGCTAGAACGCTGGTGCCCAACCTGCAGCCCAGGTGGCCACATCCGGCCCTTTGGCACATATTGCGTGGCCCTCGGGGTCCCTGCACACAGTTACGTAGGTTCTTACTTAGGCAAGTGAAGGGAAATATTCAGTAACTGGGTTCTACTAGTTAAATGGGTTGGTTTATTTCCTTCACATTATCTTCCCTTTCCATAGTTACATAGTATTTGAGGTTGAAAAAAGACACGGGTCCATCAAGTCCAAGCTATAGCGTGTATGCATGTGAATCTACATGTGCATGAGTCCATGAGTCCTGTGTTGTCATTTCTTTTTTATCTTTGTCTTTTTTTTCTTCCCTCTGACCTTTTTATTATGTTATCTTCCTTTTTCTGCGTTGTCGATCCTTTTTTAATCTTTTTGGTTTTTTTTTTCTTACTACCTTTTTATAATCTTTTCTTCCTTTTTTTCTGCGTAGTTAATCCTTTTTATTGTCGTCTTGTGCCTGGCCCTTCCCCATTCCACTTTCTGGTTATACATAATATAACTATAATTATAATAATTATACATAGTCATCAACTTGCGCAACTTGATTGATTGTTTATGGACTGTATATATATTGAAAGTGTTAAAGGAGCTCCAGTTAAACTGGTGATTAATCCAGAGAAGATGTATGCACTGGTCCTGCAGCCTGGTTAGGGAAACGCCTGACGACCCAGAAGTACTCAGCAGCTGTGACCCTGCTTTGAGCAGAACCAGCCACAGCAGTGCTCAGCCACTGGATCAGATCTGTGTCTTCCAGCACAGGCGTTCAGGAATCTTTCTGGACTGGACTGGGCTCTGCTCTCTCCGTATCCTGATAACAATCTTGGACCATCTGACGTGTGACAGGCGAGATGTTTTTTTAAATATCCTGTAAGTGCATTACTTTTAACCTTTTATTAACCTCCATGGCGGTAATCCCGAGTGTGGCTCGGGGTTAATTTTCAGTAGCATAAGCAGTAACCCCGAGCCACACTCGGGATTACAGCGTAACGTTACTTACCTTGTCCCTCATGCCGCGCTGTGTCCTCTGGCCCATGCCAGCATCCGTCCCTTACGAGCGTCCGCGTCGCAAAGGGACGGAACTGGCAGGAATTGTAAAATTAAAAATAACGGGGGAAAATAGAACAAAAAAAGGAAAAAAAATTAAATAATCGGACCGCCTGGGAGGTTAAACAGTCACTTTTATACTGCACTTAGATCTGTGCGCTGTTTTTTTTAATGTTTTCTTCACTTTCTGGTTATACATGTGGTGTGTTCAGAGCAGTGCTGACTAAATAAAAAAGAACACCTGCCAAAACTTTTATTAACCTTTGCAATGGGACTACCCACCTGCACTGCAAAGGTTAACGGCTCATTTCCATCTAGGCACTTACGATTTTCGGCTGCTTTGAACGGTGCTCGGGAAACAAATGCCGAATGGGCCGGTGTGCGCACACGCACACTGCCCGTTCAGCATTGCGGTCATCGGAAGCCGCCCCTCAGCAGGGCGGGCTTGCGATGATCGCAAGTACGATCTGCCTGTCCAAGATGGGCAGATCGTACTTTTTTAAAATTACTTTACAACCATCGCAAGACTAACGTCTTGCGATGGTTGTAAAGTGTATGGCCACCTTGAGAGCCAAAGGCATGACACCCTGAAGTAGAAGCATGTTGAGATTTGTAGTACTTTCACCACAGCTGGAGTGCCGTGGTTGCCTTCCCTGCTGTAGCATATAGTGGGGGACACAGGCATCTGAGACCATCAAAAGTGTCTGGTGCTGAAGATACTTCGGACGGCTCAGTTCTGCATAGGGAGCGAAGATCAGAGGCACCAGCGGCACAGCTGGAGTATTATTCCTCTTCTTTTAGGGCTCATTCACATGGGAATCAGCCGGCACGTACAGCTCCGTGCTGCGTTTCACGGCCGTATCGGGCAGCTCCCGGGAAGGACAGGTGCTGTGTGTGTACGCAGCCCCTGTCCTTCTCTATGGGACAAGGCGGCCATATGCCCCCCCTACGCTCACCGCAAGTGCAGGTCCGTACGGGTGCGGGTGTCCCGGCTCAGACGCAGCCGGTCACAACTGAGTACGGACACCCGCACCGACGTGCAGGGCGGGTGAACGTAGGGCGGCTTGTGGCCGCGGATTCCCATAGAGAAGGACAGGGGCTGCGTACTAATCACACGCAGCACCTGTCCTTCTTGGGAGCTGCCCGATACGGCCGTGAAACGCAGCACGGAGCTGTACGTGCTGGCCGATTCTCGTGTGAATGAGGACTTACAGGGTCCCATTTATATATATTTTATTTATTTTTAGCAGTCACTTCAATGATAACAGCTGTCATTTCAAGTAAGCCTCTAGCATTCTGTGACTCGGAGACATTCTCAGCATTCTTGCTTTGTAGAAATGGTGCTTACGTAAGGCTTTTATTCAGCTACTTACAGCTTATTGCTTGTGTGGCTTATTAATGGGGCAAGAAAAGCAAAAGTGAGAATCTTTTAGTCACCAGCAATGCTTTTCTCTATATTTTGGCAGCACATCAGAACAAGGTGACATTGCTCCGCTTAAACAGGAACTTTACCCATATCTTCAAAATAACAACGAAGGCACCTTTAGACATGTTAGGTAATTATATCTTCATATCTATATATTTATAGATAATTGCCAGCTTTTTATTCTTTGCATACCTCTTATTTTTATTTACTTCCCCTGTCTTCTCACAGTGGCCATTTTAACTCGGGGCAGGTTACTAGATCCTCCTTTTCTTTCTGGAACTCCGGCACATTTGACTAGGGTATGTCACCGTGCGCATCATCTCAGGGACCAGGGAGTGGGAAAACAGTAATTGTAAGTAAAATAAAAATGCGTTTGTTTTGACTAATGAATGTAAGATGATTTCATATCGGCCTGCAGAGCTGAATGCTAATGTGATTTTTAGTCAAAGGGGGTAAAGGTCCGCTTTAACAAACTACAACGAGCTAATACAAAGCTGACTAGCTGTCTTCTGGCTATAATAGTGTGTGATATGAGCGCTCGTTAAAACACAGTTGTCATTGTGGATTCTGAGAAGATATTGATCTTACTGCTGAATAAAGATTTATGGAAACCGGTCGATGGTCATAAGTCTTCTCTCCATTACGGTGTCAGATCATTATCCGGATATAACCTGATGGTGCCTTAGATATGGCCACCAGTGAGCTAAAAAAGGGAATCAGATCAGGTTGATGGTGCTATAATTTGTACCTTCACCCATAGCTGGCCTGACGGGGCCCCCCCGGATTTGGCCATCAGTGAGCTGCCAAAGGGAATCAGATCAGCTTGAAAGTATTAGAACTTGTACCTTTAAAGGCAGGTCAGCAATGCCATCTCCCATAATCTGACTGGTTCCTTTTAAAATGAGCCTTTTATGTCTTAAAGCGACACTAAACTTATAACTTAAACTTTAAAAATGCATTCAAGTATCCTAACTATTAACAAAATATTATCTTATTTGTGTATCACTGAGCTGTAGATCCTGAAATCATCTCTGAATTGGTGCTGACACTGTCCTTACTTCTGGAGGGGGGCTACTTTTGTTCCCCATGGTCCCTGTGTGTGTTGTAAAGTAGTCACCGCTCCAAGCTCACTCCCGTGGTAAGACTATAATCTCACATTTAGTTTACTAATGTGTATTGAGATAATAGTCTATCGCGGTAGTGAGCTTGGAGCGGTGGCTACTTTACAACACACACAGGGACCATGGGGAACAAAAGCAGCCCCCCTCCAGAAGTAAGGACAGTGGCAGCACCAATTTTTAAGATTTAACTCCTGGGTTTAGTGTCACTTTAAAGTGGATCGATGAGCAGATACTTCCACATTTACTGTGGATCTTTGTAGCTTCTTCAGTGTTATCTTTGGGGTTTTTGTTGCATCTCTGAATAATGCCCCTCTAGCTTTTCTCTTACCTGGTTTGTAGTGGTGCCATATTCTTTCCATTTTGTCGTAATGGATGTAATGATACTCTGTGGGATGATCAGAGTTTTCCAATATTTTTTTTATGACCAAGCCCCATCTATACTTCTCCACAACTTTGCCTCTGACCTGTTTGGAGAGATCCTCTGTCTTCAATTTGCTTCATTAGTCGTGTGTTGCATCTACAAAGTGGTCGGCATGTTGTGTACATCACATGGTACAAAACCCCCCAAAAATCCAGTTTAATTCTATGTTAAACTGTCGATATTGGACTAATGTCTTTATTCAACCTCAAATACTATGTAACTATGTTCTAATGCAATAAAACCATAATAGAAGAGGTGTTTTTAAGTCCCAAGGGACACAGACTGTTGGTACTTGAATGGATGTCCAGTGATAAAATAATAGTATTTCTACACATGTATATAAGCAAGCAAAATTCAATATCCATAAATGTATATTGTTTCGGGAAATGCAAGGGCTAGTTTGTATGAAGTATGTTCTCAGGAAATTTATTCTATCCATAACACAGTCAGTATTCTAATGGCAATTGAATCAGATATAAGTGGATCTTCCCAAAGCTCCAAAGAAGTCTATCTAACCAAATGCATCAGCAGGACACATAAGTTAGGTTAGAAGGACGGGCTGCTGGTTCCCCCTGCTTCTCATTATACCATCCTACTGGAGTCCCGCATGAACTTTGGATATTTGCTGTGCTATCCCACCACCCTATCAGTGCAAATACCTTTTGGACTTTGGTAACAATCCATTCTAATCTGATTCAGTTCATTGAGTGCAGTGACGTAATGACTAGTCTTTCCAGAGAAGAGTGGCTTTGTGTCTCATGGTGCTCTCTTTTGTTACTCACAGGTCTGCCACATGAAGACAGAAGATTGTGCATTCCCCTCTGCACTGTGCTCTTTAGCCTGCTGGTGATGTGCATTGGAGGACCAGAAGATGAGGCCCACCTGTAAATGCTGCTGCAGGATCTTGTTCAGGTATGTAGTACATCCATTATCCCATCTGTTTTTGAGGAGTCGCAAGTCTCCGCATACCTTACAACCATCTATGTTGGTATGCATTAAAACGATGGCAGAAGATAAGAGCATCACCTATCAGAATCCATCAATTTTAGATTGAATGTTTCTAGGTGATTGCGGTTGGCTGCAATAGGTTGCCACCCTTCGTGCTTTACTACTGGTTTGTTGACTGAGCTGGCTAGTGTTATTAGTAAGGTCAACATGGAACCCTCCATTTCTTCCCATGTTATTCTCTATGCAGTTGCTAAGGTTGTTTTTGAACTGTTCTATATGTACCTGCCTGTTCTCTTTATTTTTAATGCTGGTCATTCATTTCCACACATGTGAAATATCTGATCTGGCTCATGCTTTGGCTGCTGCAGTGAGAAAGAAAAGGAGGGGTGATTGACACAAATCTCTTGCTGACTGTGTTGAAGGGATACGTAGTTAGTATGCGGGAAAGTTCAAGCATAGGAAGAGTTCAGACCTGTGAAGGGGCCAGAGTTGACGTTCCAATGAAAGTAACTGCAATGACATGAAAATGGTGAAGCAATTATGTGACATAGGGAAGGGCTAGAGGAATCCCAGGAGCCAGCTTGCCAATGCTCCTTAAACAGTTAGGCTGGTCCATAACTGTTGAGGTTTTTCTCTAGTTGTGGTCAATGGAGGTGGCTCCTAAACAATTCCTGCTGGCTCCTGGATTGGATAGACTGGCTCCTTAATTCCAGATTAAGTTGTCCGCCCTTGGCATCGTGTATTGACGCAATTGCTTTGAGACTGTCAGGTACTCTCTCTTCTTTTCCAATGACAATGGATACTTGTTGGTTTTATCAGCTCCGTGTTTTATAACTGACATCCAGCTTCTAAAGCCCGTCATACAATGGTAGGATTTCCTACTAACTTTCATACTATAAATCTCATCAGAACATTCGATAATGCGATCAGAGACTTGATGGATGTCGTTAGAAACTTTGTTTGGTTTTTGCATTCGATTTTTGGAATGAATGGAGTTTCCCCGAACGAGAACCACATTCACTGTTAAAATTTTGTTCGTTTGAGAAAAATTCTCCATCCTGCTCCTTTTGGTTTACTTTTCCATATGGATGCACCGCTATATTGGCCGCCGAAACACATCGACCGAAAATGGCACTTTTGGCTAAATGCCGAAAGGCCAATTTTCCTGCCGGTACATCCGCGCATCCGTGCTTTCTTCCCTCCCCGCTGGGCGCTGCTCTGTGTCCCAGTGGAGAGGAGAGAAATTGTGACAGCCGGCCGAGCTCTGCGGGAGGAGAGCGCTGTGAGCGGTCGGCGTCTCCTCCCACACCACTCAGCCACCTATCACAGTCCGGCAGAGCGGTGTGTGGGCGGAGACAGCTTGAGCTGTCACAGGAGGTTGAGCTCTCCTCCCTGCACCGCTTGCGCAGCCTCCTGTGACAACGTGTCAGAGAGGAGAGCGAGGTACAAGCAGTCGGTGATCGCTGAGTGTTTGTAGATAATTGAGGACATGGTATGGTTACTATATCCTCAATAATGGGAGTGACCTACATCTCCTCCTGTACATTCATAGTTATGGTTATAGTAAACACACAATGTTATCATGTTATGAATGAACAGGAACACTCAGTATAGAGCAGGGGTGGCAAACTCAAATTCATCGGGGGCCGCATCAGCAGTATGGTTACCCTCAAAGGGCCGGTTGTATGGGACTATGCATCTACTCTTTATTATCATAAATAGTTGCCTCTGCATTCAGTTGCTACTGGTTTTAATAATAATTTAAGTAATAACTAGCCTTGAAAACAGTCTTCTCTTCCCTTCTCTTCCTTAGCAGTGGGGGAGGGGCGGCGATTTGCATATGAATGAGCCGTGATATTTACATATGAATGTGCCGCGGCTTATTGATATGCAAATTACCGCAGTCCATTCATATGTTAATATCTCGGCCGGTACCGGACAGTGCAGGCTGCAGGAACAGCACCAGCAAGCTCCGGAAAGAGTACAGAGTAGAGAGGGCTGGGGGAGGAGGTGTTTCTCTGGCCTCCCCCACCAGCGCCCTCTAGTGTCTACTGTGTGGTAGTGCCGGCTCTGCTCGCTACCACACAGTAGACACTGCTCTGCACAGAGACGGCATAGCGGACCGGCCCTTGCTGCTGTGCGGGCCACATTACAAGGTCCGGCGGGCCGGATTCGGCCCGCGGGCCTTGTGTTTGCCACCCCTGGTATAGAGGATTCCTGTTCATTGATAACAGGGGCTGCAGAAAAAGAGATTGAGGACTTCTATTTTAAAAGGGAAATATCAGGGGTCTATTTAGACCCCTAATATTTCCCCCGAAGCCCCTAACAGTAAAGTAAAAAAAAAAAAAATTTAATAAAAAATGAATTCATAAATAAAAATATAAAAAAAATGAAAACGTTTAAAAAAAAATAAGATATAACAAAAATTAGAAAACATTTAAATAAAAAACATTTTCGGTTTTGGCCTAACAATTTTTTTTATTTTGGTTTCGTTTCGGTTTTGAAATTTCCATTTCGGTGCACCTTTTACTTTTCCATGCTGGAGTCAAATCGATTGTCAAATTGACCTCATTGTTAGAAAATCGAATCAAATAAACGCCCTGAAAGTTAATTTTTTACCGTGTGTACCCAGCTCAAGTCACACCAGAGTTTATTTTTAACAGCTCTGGAGGGAATAGAGATTGATCACGACCTCCGGACAGCGATC
The DNA here is from genome assembly GCF_000935625.1 of Nanorana parkeri. Taxonomy (NCBI): domain Eukaryota; kingdom Metazoa; phylum Chordata; class Amphibia; order Anura; family Dicroglossidae; genus Nanorana; species Nanorana parkeri. The sequence continues at coordinate 43,715 of NW_017308893.1, read as the reverse complement.
AGCTTTGAACCTAGAGGTGTCACGGCTGTTGTCATCATTTTGGATAGAACTGTCTTAAGGTGCCCACACACGCGATCGTACGATAATCGCAAGGTGTGTGGAAGGCGTGCGACCGTTTCTACTGTACGATCGCACGACTTTTGTCTTCCGAACATGTTTGAAAACCAGCCGAGAATCATGCGATTTTCTGCTGGTTTGTGGCATGATCATAAGATAATTGCCGCACGGGCGGGTGTGCGCAAGTGCACACTGCCCGTTCAGCATTGCGGTCATCGGAAGCCCGCCCCTCAGCAGGGCGGGCTTGCGATTATCACAAGTGCGATGTGTCTGTCCAAGATAGGCAGATCGTAAGTTTTTTTTAATAACCTTACAACCATCGCAAGACAAAAGTCCTGTGATGGTTATAAGGTGTGTGCCCAGCCTTAGAGTTTGATTAGGAGTCTGCAGACGAGTCTGTTCTTACGGTGTATTGAGGGAAGATGTACCAGCATTGTGGTTTTTCTGTTCCCTCTGTCATACTGATGAAGCACGTTCTGCATGAGCAATAAATACTGTATATGGTCTGCAAGTTTACTGCCGTGTCAGTTGAAAAGAAAAAAAACAGACCGTATCTAAAGGAAACTTTTACTTAGAAAAGCATTTATAATAAATATATAATAAGTATTAGTTTATTTTTATCAATTAACAAAATGGAAAGTAAATGAACAAAAGAGAAATCCAAATCAATATTTTGCCCTCAAAACAGCATCAATTCTTCTAGGTAGACGTGCACACAGTTTTTGAAGGAACTCGGCAGGTAGGTTGTTCTAGGTACATCTTGGAGAACTAAGCACAGATCTTCTGTGGATGTCGGCTGCCTCAAATCATTCTGTGTCTCCATGTGATCCCAGACAGTCTCCATGATGGTGAGATCAGGACTCTGTGGGGGCCAAACCATCAGTTCCGGGACTCCTTGTTCATCTTAACGCTGAAGATAGTTCTTAATGACATTGGCTGTATGTTTGGGGTCGTTGTCCTGCTGCAGAATAAATTTGGGGCCAATCACATTCCTCCCTGATGGCATGATGGGTAAGTATCTGCTTGTATGTCTCAACATTGAGGACACCATTGATCCTGACCAAATCTCCATCTGCATTGGCAGAAATACAGCCCCAGACTTGCAAGGAACCTCCACCTGCAGCGATTAGTATGTCCCTCAGCAGCCTCATGTCCTATACACTGTATTGGACCTGATGACTTGAGGATCCTTAAACTGCTGCAGTGTAGGGGCAGAGAGGCTCCGGGACCGGTCTAAGAGCAAACCGGCTCAGAGGATCAGGCGAGTATACGTTTTTTTTTTTTGTTTTTTTTTAGTCCACAGACAAAAATAATCAGTTAACCCTTGCAGTGCGGGGGTAGCCCAACTGCAAGGGTTAATAACAGTTTTGCCCGGAGTTGTGCTTTAATGTAATGATTGCTAGTAGGCGGGAGGCACCTTTGTAAATGTTTGTAACGGTGTAGAAGTTCACTTCAACTCCCATAGGGTAACTCCCAAAAAACCTGCTGGTGGAGTAACTGGCATCCTTGTTAATTGCTCTTAGTGTGCGTATATGTATGGTAGGAGCATGAGATTACTAGCCTCCATAGGGGACCGAGAGTAATGTGAATGGGTCTAGGTACTCTTTACAGGGGTGGACAAATTATAATTGAGTTCTGAGCCAGTTTGTCCAATCCAGGAGCCAGCAGGATTTTCTAGGTGCCAGCTCCATTGACACCAACTAGAGAGAATCTCCAAAGTTGGGCGCCAGCTGTAAAAAGGAGCATTGGCGACCTGGCCAATCCCCGACGTATTATGTTGAAGCTATATAAATGCTGCAGATATATTTGATAAAAATGGTTGCAGTGCCGGGTCGGGTTTGCACATGGTCAGTGATAGTTAAAAGAAGAGCTGCAACGCAGGAAGGGACGTGGGCACAGTGTTCACCTAACTTAGAAAAATAACATCATTAATTTTTTTAAGGGCCTGTTCACACGACGTCCGTTTTGTGTGCTGACCGGCTCCGTACGCTGCTGCACTCAAAATGCATTCCAATGTATCCCTATGTGTTTTATGGGCTCCAGTTCTCACGTGCGCAGTCCGTTCAGCTTACGACAGAAAAAATACTGCATGTCACATTTTGTCCGGTTCAGAAACGGTCAGGAAACGCAAACGCGTCCAAAACGCATCAAAAACGCACTGCACTGCAGCTAACATGCTAACAGCCCCACTCCAGCATCCAAAACGCGGCAAAAACGTGGCAAAAACGCACTGCATCAGTCTGCAGATCCGCACCTGATCAGGACCTGATATCATGTGAACAGGCCCTAAGACTCACATTGGGGATTTTTACTGAGAAAAGTAGGAAGGTGGAGAACTCCTCTTGACAATAGAATGAAAAGGACATGGTGGCTGCTTTTATACTGGTGACATCTATAGAGTGTCTTTTCTGTAACCACAAAACTGAAATTAGATGTCAATTTGCCACCTTTGTAGGAAATGGAGAAATGGAGAAATGGTTTGTATATGAATGTATCAAATATATTCCGTCCATGTGTTGACCAAGAGCTATGTGAGCAGGATGTGGCAGGACTGCTATGACACCTACATTTAGTCATCTCCTCTGTCTGTACTTCATCTCCGCTCTTCCCTTTTTAAACACGCACTGCTGGTTTGGTCATGGACCGGTGCCAAGTACCGTCAGCTATTGTTAGAATTGATTTAGAGCAGTAACACCTTCTTATTGTGCATCCTTTACCCCAGAAATGTCACAATCCTAAGCAGTGTAATCATATTTAATCTGTTCTGTATACTTTTCCATATCTGCCTGTTGAGGGGAATGTATTGCAATATTTTATATATTTTAAGATCGGCAACTTTAAAGGCCTGCCTGACAAGAAATGTGTGTAAGCTAAGAGCAAGCATGCCGACAGTGCTAGACTTTCTTACTCGAAAGCCCAGCATTGTCTGTAAAATGAGTGTCATGGATGTGAGTTTGGTAGGTAATCGAACTTGCCCAGCTAGCCGGACATTTTGCAAGTGTTTTAGCCTGATTTAAGCATCAGGCAATGCATATGTTATAGCAGAACTCTGGGCAAAAGTGTTCGTAACCCTTACAGGGAGGCTACCCCTGCACTGCAAGGGTTAAGTGCTCATTTTTGTATAGGTGCTTGTGATGGAGGGGGGGGGGGGGGGGAGCAGAACACACACAGAGATCGAGAGTGGTTTTTTTTTAGGACCTGTGGCCGAGGGGTTCCTTATTAAGGGATACACAGCAGTAGGGTACAGTAGGGATAGAGGTTGGCTTGGCGGAGGGAGATCCAGGCGGGGTGATTCGCAGAGTGAGGGGTATGCAGAGCCCTTCTGGAGGGAGAGGGGTGAAGGTCCGAGGTGACCTGGCTTTGGTGTCAAGTACACCAGGTAGCAGGCAGCAAAGGGTTCACAGATCTACAAGTCCCAGCAGTTCTCATCTTCTCGTCTGCTTCCAGGGAGATTCCCCAGTCACAGGTCTCTCTGTGTCTATCACTGGATTAAAACTGAGAATACTCTGACTACCTTCTCTGAGCACAAGGTTGTAAATATATTGAGGGGAATTTATCAAAACTGGAGCAAACAAAAACTGCAGCAGCTGTGCATGGCAACCAATCGCCTTCTCTTTTCATTCTGGTCAGTAAGGATTTGAAAATGAAAGAGAGAGCCTGATAGGTTGCCATGCACAGCTGCTCTAGATTATGTCTGCTCCAGTCTTGATAAATTCCCTTCATTGTACCTGGAGTTCAGGAATCGGAGATCTGAGCACAGGCACTGCTGTTGCCGAAGTGTCTTGTTTTGTCCTGTACAGAATACAATACATCCCGAGCTTCCTGCTCATCTCTAGACCCCTTGTGTGGGCACAGGACTTCATTGATCAGTTACATAGATCAGTTGACTGATTAACATGAGGCCTTTGGGTGAGTTTTGAGCACATGTTCTTAGATGTTGTTAATTTCCAAACACATCTAATATTTCAAGGCTCATATTTCTGATCTACGTTACAGTGCTAAAAAATAAAAGTTATACTCACCTGATCCACGGAGCTGGCTTGCTCTGAGGCCAGCCCCTGGAGCCTCTCTCCCCCCTCCGCTGCAGTAGTCTAAGGATCCTTGAGTCATCACGTTCTATACACTGTATATAGGACGTGAGAACGCTGAGGCACGAACATCCCCAGACATGGTATCACCCAGGGAAGCCGTCGGGTGACACTCCTCTCATCACGCATGCACTATTTCTGTGATCGCACTGCACTGAAACGCAGGGCATTGCTGTACCGTGTGTTCTGGTACAGGTGATTGCACTGTGGGTGGGAGGCTTGTCTGCAAAGACATTGACATGAATGGCAAAACCATGCCCCCTCCCACCCCAGAATACAGGAGGCTTGCTCTGTGTGATCTTCTAACCGCGCCGGAACGCACTGGATATGGTGTGAACCGGCCCTAAAGGATTTCTAGACCCAAGAACAAACATTTTTTATGTTGTAGCTTACCAGTCCTTAGATGTGGCTGCTGCATTAGTTTTAATTTTTCGGGCTAGTACAGAAAATTCCTGTTGATCCTGTGTTTTTATAACCTTCTGTGCCCTGAACTGACACCTTAAAACCATATCATCTGTGAACTACAACCCCCCCCCCTCCCTCCCCATGTGTTATGAAGATGAGCGAATGGAGAGGTGTTTGTAATCCAAATCTAGGGAGCAGCCTAGGGTGACCCCAGGTGAAAATACAGGAATAAAAGTTCAAAAAAGAAAACTAAAGCAGCCACCACATCTAAGGATCAGTAAGCTGTAATATATGACATATTTGGTTTTGGGTTTAGACTACGGATATTCATATACCAGTATCTGTATCGGTACCAATACTTGGCATCTTCACAGGAACTACCAGGGTTGCAGCTAGGACTGGGCCCTGGAGCTCCATCGCTTGACAAAGTTAACAAAAAAGAAATTAAAACCAACTCCGCTGCCCCTGCCATCTGCATACAAATAAACACACGCATAGGAAATTGTGTGTGTGTGTTGAGTCCTGCCACCATTTCACTGTGTGCCATATTGTGGTACCTGGGCAGAACTCTCTCACACACACAATGTGCATTAAAGGGTAAGTTCACTTTCCCAGGTAACACGGGAAAATGGAATTACCCAATCAAATCTGGCCCGGTCTCTTCTACCCCCCCACCTGCCAGCTTTACTTAACTTTCTGCAAACAGTCCCTAACCTCCGCCAGTACAGGTGTCCTTACCCCGTACTGTCCAGCGCATTCCTGTCCTATGCATTTTGAATTTTGCTTGCAAATTGCAAGCACTCATTGGTCAGCGTGGTCAGGTGATTGGCCGGGAAGCCAGCTCCTTGCCAAATGGCCGCCAATCAGCATCGAGCCATCTTTCCGGCCAATCAGGTAATTAAGTTTGCATGGAGCAGGCCTCCCAGCCAATCACAATCAATCCAGCCAAACAACATGGAGTCGGCTTCCCTGGCAGTCAGGAAGCCGGGTGGCATCTCATTACCCGCTGCCCGGCTTCCTGACTGCCCGGGAAGCCTGCTCCATGCCAACGGAAGCACCGATACTCAGTGAGTACTGAAAGCAAAATATTGGTACTCGTACTCGATACCCAAAAACTGGTATTGGTGCATCCCTAGTTTTAAACTTTTAAAACTTTTTTTTTTTTGTATTGGGTAGATTTGGGTAGTAGATTGTCATGAAGGACAAGTAGATTTGACCCCCGCTTTAGCCCTTGGACAAGTAGTTTTTTCAAAAATTTCCACACCCCTGTTGTGACCGGTCGGATTACGGGGATGACTGTATTTTACTCGCCCTATAATTCTATGTAACATACTTGTCTCTAATAAGGCACTTATTTAAGTTTTTCTCCCTGCCCTGCATGCTGTTCTATTTTAGTCGGGGTGGTGTTGGTAAACAACTAGCTATAATTAAGGGCGAGTGAGGCAGAAACGTGTGAGTGATAGTTTTTTTTACAGATCCATGTGGAATAAAATTTTGAAGTTCTACACATTATAACGTTTCTCTCTCCTCCCCTCTCTCTCTCCCCCCTCCCCTCTCTCTCTCCTCTCTCTCTCTCCCCTCTATTCTCCCCCCTCTATCTCTCTCTCTCCCCTCTCTCTCTCTCTCTCTCCCCTCTCTCTCTCTCTCCCTCCCCCTCTCTCTTTCTCTCTTTTTTTCCCTTTTCTCTCCTCTCTCGCTCTCCCTCTTTCTCTCTCTCTCTCGCTCCCCCTCTCTCTCTTTCTCTCGCTTACCCTCTCTCTTTCTCTCGCTCCCCCTCTCTCCTCTCTCTCACTCCAGTATAATATAGAAGAAATGTGATTGTACATTATATTGTACATATTTATATATCACATGGTTGTTACTGTTTATGTAGATAGTTTTATTTTAGATTGTGTGGCACAAATTGGGTTACTATCGTACTTAGTGTTAAACTGGACTTTTTCTTCTTTTTTCTTTTTTTTTCTCTAGGTCTATCTTGTTCTTTGTTTTTTTATTGTGCATCCTCTATATCTGCAAAGTGGGCCTGGATGCGCAGACGTGCGACCTTAGAGTGGTGGACCCCTATCACATAAAGGTACGGTGGTTCCAATAAAATGAGGCAAATTATCATTCTGTCTGATGAGTTTTACATACAACTTTGTAAAAATGGTCAGTGTGTTGGTGATTGCCATGTATTCACATGGTCCTGTATTTCTTACTCTGCCTGTGTCTCTGTTGGGGGGATAGCCTCTACTTCCTGTTCTGTCTGACACCAGTCAAATAAGAGATTGTACCTTACTTCCTATTCTTTTCTCTCTGACCTGATTCCCCTCTCTGAAAGTTCCAAGTTTTTCTTGGATCTGCACTAAGGGAGTGCAAGGGGGACTCTATTGGGGGGGGCACAAATTTACATTGAAGAGGCCCTGTCACCACACCATTGATTGTAACAAAAGTCTTCCCATCAGATGATATGTGCATGCCATTTTCCTGTAAACGCCTCCCTTGTGTAGACCTCCAAAAGCCCTGAGACTGCTGCTGGGTGCTGCCATTTTGGATATGATGCCAGCAGCCCCAGCAGAGTCAGAGCTCACTCAAATGACACTCTGTAGCAGGGGTAGGCAAACTTTGGCCCTCCAGGTGTGGTGCAACTTTAAATCCCATCATGCATCTGCCTCTGGGACTCATGCCTGTGGCTATCAGAGTCTTGCAATGCCTAATGGGATTTGTAGTTTGGGTTTGCCTACAGCAAATATTATAATAGAAAATGAAGGGAATCCTGGACACGATACAATACAAAATCCTTTAATGCACAATAAATATAAAATGATGCAATATAATTCCCATATACAAAGTATCCATCCTACAGTGGAAATTAAAAGCTATGACAACATTGCCATGCCACTGCACACCTCTCCACCAGATACTCCTCAATTCCCACACTACCTGACAAGTTAATCATGGGCATTGTTTGAACATGCTAGCGTTATTAAATAGGATCAATGCTTCATGAGCAGACTATATAGTACAGAAGTTATAGAGCTGATTTTTTGGGGGGCTAGTTCACACCCTAACTGCATCAGAACTGTGTGTGTAGCTGCAGTGTGATGCGTTTTGATGGATTTTTTATGCGTTTGTGACACGCTCGGGTGCTGTTTTTTTTTTTTTAGCTTAAAATGGGCTTTCATGTGCAGTCCAGTGCATTTGCAGACGTTTGTATTCGTTTTTGATGCGTTCCGTTGCGATCTGGTGCAGCTAAAAGGTGACAAGCAGGATTTTTTTCTGACTGCATCGGAACTGACCACACTGGTGTGGACAGAGCACCAGAAATCACATTGGAAAGCATTGTGACGAGATTTTGATGCACCCGCAAGACTGAACGGACTGCATCACAACTGCATCTGGTGTGAACAAGCCCTTAGGCAGGCATCCACTTTTCAGGACTGCAACATTGTTTCAAGCCATAGACACATTCAGCAATCATTTTAAGAGTCTTATTTCATTAAAGTGACACTAAACTGAGGCGTTAGATCTTAAAAATGCATTCAAGTCCCTTAACAATTAACAAAAAATGTATGTTATTTGTGTATCACTCGGCTGTAGATCCTCAAATCATCTCTGAATTGCTGCTGACACTGTCCTTCCTTCTGGAGGGTGGCTACTTCTGTTCCCCATGGTCCCTGTGTGTGTTGTAAAGTAGTCACCACTCCAAGCTCACTCCTGTGATGGACTACAATCTCAATACAGATTAGTAAACTCTTTAAATCCAGCACAGGAGTGAGTTTAGAGCGGTGGCTACTTTACAAAACACACAGGGGGCATGGGGAACACCAGTTTAGTGTCACTTTAAGGCTTCTTGTACATGGCCATGAGAAAGTTACTGCTCGTATGTACATGTCTTCTTCTGGCCAAAAGGTTGCACCGTAATGATCAGTAAAATGATTGCATTCAGACGCGTAAGCATGTATGCGTTCACATGTATCAAATTCTCATTCTGTTCCTCCTGCTCTGTTTTCAAAGTCATTTTCTTGTTTGGACGTCATTTACGCTTTACACTGTGTTTCTTTTTTGCGGCCGTGCGCGTGAGGCCTAATGATAATCTTTCTGTGCAATTGCCAATCCGATCTAAACTCTATTGAGTGCTTGAAGAGAAAGAATGAGTTCCACTTCAAACATTTGAACAAATGACAACAGGTGGTGGCAAATAATGGCAAAGTGAAGTGAGCGTGCACAGAGCCCTCAATGCAGATGTGTACACTGGGCTGACCCTTGGTCAGTCGCAGGTCCTCCCTCCAGGTTGTGACACAGTACCATGCAGAGTAATCATATCCCGATCAGAACAATAGACAAGCTGCAGGAGATCATTTTACTTCCAGGCTGGGTGAGTCCCTCCATTTTCTGTGTTAGACAATTCATCTCTTCACCTGGGAATACACAAGGGGATTAGTGTTTGTTATGCCCCAGATGTCTCCCTTGGCGTTATGCATTAAGAAGAACCTGAGGAGCACGTCTCATGTGGAACAGTAACTGCTTTGTTATTTTGCTACAGATATAATTAGGGCTTTCCAGGCTGTCCCCTGGGATCTGCAGGTTTGGCAGAATATCTGCTCTCAGGTTCAGAAAGAAATCGTCAGACATGGTGGTGTAAGCTGATCTTCTGGCTGGCTGGAGCAGGGCAGGAGCAATAACATGACACGTAGTAGAGTGACGGCAGAAGAAGACCAATTGTCCAAAGGGAACCTGTCTAAATAAAAAATAAAGGAGCTGCTATTATGTTTGAAATGAAGCTTCAGGGCTGCGATCCTTCTTCTTTCACCTAATAGTGAGTCACAGATCTCAGAAAAGCAACTTAAAGAAGAAACAATGACCTACATACCCCGGCCCTTAAAGGAGAACTATGAGGTGAGTGAAAATCACTCAGCCTCATAGTTCTAGCCGACCTGTGACAATTAAACTGTGACAGGTCGGCTCAATAGATCGGGAAGTGAGCGAACACATACCGTCGCTCGCTCACTTCTCGATCCTGTCCCTGCAGAGGGCCGTGACTGTCACTTACGGCTCCCTGCAGGGTTTCCCCCCCCCCTCACCGCTTCAATCCTCCAGCGCTGACTGGCGGAACGGACTGGGGAGGGGGCGGGTACATCTGGCTCTGCCTCTAGATAGGCAGAGCCAGCTGTCACTCACGCAGATGGGTAGATCCAGACAGTAATGTCGGGATCCGTCCCGGCTGCTGCGTCTCAGTATAGCTCGCGGTATACTGAGCTTTGGGTGACGGGAGGACGCTAGTTTATGTCCTCCCGTTACCTTCAGGAGAACTATGGGGAAAAGCCTTAACCCTATAGCTCAACATTTAGGTGGAATCGGATGTAATTTGAGCTCTGGGTGGCCCTGTCGGCAATACCTGGTTCAACAAAACTTTATTCTTTAATTGACTTCTGTTGAAGGATCTAGATGTAAAATGAACAGGGAATCTATTTCACTGCTGACCTATAATGATATTCACACTGCTTGTTGTCTTTGGAATGTTCTGCCATTAGAATCTACTGAACATATTAATTTTAATTACCTCTCAGCGTAGCCTTCATGTTGCCCATACTCAGGTTATTGAAAGATTTGCCTAATTCACAAGACCTCTCACTCTATTATTAATGGAGAGCTAGTGCAAGCAAGAAAAATAAACCTGGCAGAAGGCTTATACTCGGATATTTCATTTAAAAGACAACACTAAATCATTTACACTCAAAATAATGTTTTTTTCCCCCCAAGTGGTTAAATCTCACCATGCTATCCATGGACTTGCTTCCTCCATTTCTTTGAGATTTTAGTGCATTTTGGAATTGTCATATTTGAGGCCTACTTGCCTGCTTTACTACACCTTCACTGTCAGGGCAGAGTGACCGTTTCTGCAAATAGCCCACCCCCTAGGCGATCCGTGTTCCTTCACTGCCTCCCCCTGTGTTTTCAATTGTCACATCTACTGTGTTCACTGATGATTCTGTGAAGATCTGCCTACCCGTTAAGCAGATCACACATATTCACATCTACTGTTGGATGAGAAACACCAAGAATAACCACACGGGTCCAGCTCTTTATTTCCACTTCCAAATATCCCCCTGCAACAGTCCACCCTGAATAAGCTTCAGTAAGCGATGGCGTTGGAGCTTACCCAGGTGGATGGCGTCATGCCCCCCCAACGCTTGACAATGTTTGAGCCCATTGATTGTCTGCTCAGGTCCAAACACATGGGGGAGTTCACATGCTCCCTCATACCTGGAACAAAGGAGCGAGGACAGAGCAGGGAGGCAGCAAGGCAGTACAGATAGGTGAGATGTGCTTGTAATGAGATTTTTGCTGTATAGTACTTAGGCAGTGCAGTTTATAAAAGTGCCTAGCTGAACCCTCCTTCTACCGGGGAACGTTTTTAGGGACTGTTATTTCCCCCAACCACCGCTTAAAATCATCACCTGGAGAAAAGCCCCCAAAACATGCAGACTAATGCTGACCATACACTAATAGATTTCTTTATCGAATGCCATTCAAAATTTTGTTTGAGTTTAACATTTGATTTTGGAATGAGTGGAGTGAGAGTTTAATTAGTTCTAGAGAAAATTTGCATCTCACTCTTTCGATTTTTTTTTTTTTTTTTTTTTTTTCTT